>NW_015150916.1:311712-320199 GCF_000732505.1 Cyprinodon variegatus | reverse complement strand
TGTAGTGTGAGCTATTAAAATAAATATTTGGAGTTTGCTCTTACAAAGAGCATGCAACCACAAAAAGCATATCTTTATATTAAAACACAAACAGGTTCTCTTGATAAAAGTGTAGAAACAACAAAACCTTTCTACTGCTATTTGGAGCAGGGATGGGTACCCAGGCCATGTCTGACAAATGGATCTGAGACTATTTTTGAAAAAATTTAAAAAAAATTATAAATGTATAAAAATGTCTCTTGGGCATTAAAAAAGAGGTATAGAGCAGAGGAAAAGGAAAAGCAGACAGAGATAATCACATATTTAAGGTAAAAAGCAATACAGACCTTCAAATCACAGATTCCAATGCAAAACAATGTGTTTATTCTGTTTAGAGATACTTATCGCCATGACAGATTTTTAATGAGTCTCCACTACAAAATGTTGGACAAAGCAAAAAAATTGAAAAATCCTGAACCTGCAAGAGCTGCTATCCAACCTTAAATCAAAAGTACTGTAAATAAGCAATATTAAGGTTTTATAATAAGCCTGCACTCAAGAGAGCTTATGCAATTGCACTTGCTTGAGCAAAAAGTCCCTGTCCAATGGTTAAGTTGTGAAGAGGTGTGCTATGAAAATGGGAAAAGCTTGTGATGATGATAACCTAGTTATAAACTTTATTAACATCTCCTTATGTTGCACAGTGACTTGCAGAACTTTGATATTTACAATAAGGTTGATGACAAAGTGAGACAAGTTATCCAGGACTGCAAATACTTCTCTTTGTCTTTGGGTGAAAGTACTGATGTGACAGATTTTGGCTTTATTTATTTATAGAATAACAGTTGACAGTCCGTTTAAAGTGCTCAAGGAAATACAAAAAAAATCTGTCATTGCATAATATGACCAAAGGCATGGACACATTCTACTCAGTCAGTGATTTGAATCTCACCTGCACATGACATTGCCAGGGAAAGACCAAATTGTACACAAACCTAACTGCATTTCAGGGCAAATCAAACCTCATTAAACACGACTTTTCATCTTGGCCTCTAATTTTAAAACACTTATGGAGAGATTTTTTCAATCTTATTTGCTAAAAAAAATGTGTGAAATTACTTCACAACTACAATGCTTACATAAAGAGATTGTTGGCAGTTGTAAGCTTGTCTGCAGTTATCCACCTATTACCCCAGCCAGACAGTCTCTTGCCCATGGCCAGAATCAAATGAATTTGGAAAAAAAATGCTCAAGGAGAAAATCATGAAAATCTAATTAAAATGAAAATGTCTTAAGTTGAGAAAAAAGTTAAAACAATTAAATATAAATCATTTAACACAACATCTCTCTTGAAAATGTTTGTTAGCTTATGACGGAGGAGGCTGGATGGAGGCAACTCCATCCAGCTAAATTCTATGGAGGACCAGGAGTAGCAACATTCTTGGGGTCTGGTATTCTGATAATTCCTAATCCAGGTAATAATTACAGCTTTTTTTTTTTTTTTTTATTTAACCCTTGATTTCCTCCATCCAAATTGTGGAGGAAAAGAAAAACAAAACAAAACAAAAAAACTACTTCTGGGCTGCTCATTGGAGCAGTGGGTAGCACTGCTGACTTATAGGAAAAAGGTTTGGGGTTCGATTACTGGCCTGGGGTCTTTCTGCATGGAGTTTGCGGGTTCTCCCTGTGCAATGGTGGGTTCTCTCTGGGTACTCTGGCTTCCTACCACAGTCCAAAATCATGACTATTAATTGGCTTCTCTAAATTCTCCTAAGGTGTGACTGTGTGCATGAATGGTTGTTTGCCTCTGTGCTGCCCTGCGACGGACTGGTGACTTGTCCAGGGTGTACCCCGCCTCTCGCCCGTAGACAGCTGGACACACTTTGTCTGTCAATATGCTCTGTCCAAAACTTCTCAAGTGGAAAAGTTTTAGTTTAACCGGGTTTAATTTCGTTAAGTCTTCTTTATTTAACCTTTTGCTATCCGATTATTAATCAATTAATGAAAAAAAAAATTGATAAAATAATCAATTTGAAACCTTTACTTAAGAAATCTTCTCTCGATCCAAATGACTTAGTCCATTTTAGACCTATACCTCATCTTCATTTTTTAGATAAAATTCTTGACAAAATAGTTGCTAACCAAGGATGTGAGCTTTTACACCGTTATCACTTTTTAAAGGGTTTCAGTCTTCAAATTTTTAGAGTTTATAGTCACAATGAAACAGCACTAGTGATAGTCACTAATGATATAGCTTTTTACTGATATAACAGCTAGTTGAAGGCTGTCAATGTGCGAAAATATAAAGGTCTAAAACATTTAATTAGCGTTATTCTACCTTGGAAAAAAAAAAAAGATCATACTCACATACTTTTTACTGCTCACTTATGCATCCACACACTATATAATGTTGAAGGTTAGTATATAATGTTTTCACATGGGTAATCCAATCTCAATTTTACTACAAAATGCAAATCAAATATCTTATATTTCCTAACTAAAATACCAGTTGTCTTTAAAGTTCCGGTAACAGTAAAGTCATCCAAATTGTTGTAAAGTTAAGATTAAAAAGTAACCATTCTTTCATGAAGGCCAATTTGTCTAGTTGCCAAGTGATAGCTGTCCTGACAACAGATTCTCCCAACTCAGCTGTGGATCCATATCCTCTTATGTTACCATGGCAAGTTTGCATTTTCAGATGATAGACTGAACAGTTCACTATGCAGTGTTAACACCATGGGATATACAATGGAGTGTTCTTCTTAGAAAACAAACAATATAAAAAGAAAAATAAATAAGAGAGAGTTAATGATTTATCAAGGCAATGTAATTTCATCAAAAATATGTTTAATAATCCCAGATTTAAGACTCATATGTTTGATCAGTTTTGTAGTGTTTTTTGCTTTTTCGGTTTTTTGGATTAAATATACTAAAATTGCTGACTCAATATGATTTTCATTTTATTTATGTTACAATGTAAAAGATATGCTAGTTTTGCCAAAGTTTATCATACAGTAAGATACTTACAGTAGAGTGGCTTATGACTACTAGTCAAAGTCTACCAAAATATTCCCCAAGGTATTGTAAAGTTGCACAACACTCTGCTGATAAATAGTGAAGACACGGAAGGTCTTTGTTTTCAGACAACCTGTAAACATTTTGCGTGTTAACAGGAGTAATCCATCAGCTTCCGCCCATAATTCAAATAGTACTCTGTGCTGACTATGCCACGTTTGTTGCTGCATCAGCGTACAAACAATCTACTCAAATATAGTAAAGAAATTACATAATTATTTGGCAGGCAAAAAGAAAATCAATTTCCAGCAGAACCCCGATAAAGTACATTGTAGAGGAGAGCAGAAGTTTGCCTGCCAAGCAGCATGTGAGTTGTAGCCAGTATGGCAGTGTATAGTTGGCTGTGCCTGTCCAAGTGTCAGAATGCTGCTCACGGTGGAGGCTAATCACAACACCTGTTTAGGAGAGATTACAGCAGATCCGCTAGAGTACTAAAAGGCCTTTGCGTTATTAAACCTGAAGGGACTGTCCAGGGTGTGACAGCCAAATACACAGAGGGATATTTTCAGCCAGAGAAGAATGGCCTGCACGTCCAAAATGAGGTGTGTGTGTGTGTTGGTGTGTGTGTGTGTATGTGTGCTGCCAGAGCTGTTTGAGCAATAACTGTTTGACTTATGGGGCTTCAAAGAGAAAGAGATGTTAATGTTATTTCATCCCTCAACATGGGAAATAAATGACAAAGCCAGCCATTCGCCTCCCTCGGTTTTTCTCTTCCCCCACTGGTGAATGAATTTAAAACAGCTCAAGAACTGAGCAAGACCCTGCATCCTCCTGCCTCTTCTAGCAGCCTTCTTTGGCAAATCAAAGAATTGTCAGTTTTATATTTATAGCTGAAGTTCCTTTGGGAAAACAAAATAGGAAAAAAAAAATCGTTCTTTCATATTCTCCCTCAACCCACTGATGGTGACTCTGCTGGACCTCAGAAAGCTTAAGCCTGGTGTAAAAACGACAGTAAGCTGTGAGTCAGCACCTCCCGGCTGGCTACCTCAGTGTCTGTTGGTGGGCTGAGCAGAATAGGCCAAGCACTGCAGGTAGAGTTTGACAACAGGACAGTCTGGTGAGGTTAGAGTCAGGACACTGTGTCATTGCTCTGAAATAAATCCAACTTGTGGAAAAACACCATCAGGTTGGCATTTTTTGGGGGGTTTTTTCCCCTCATTTTGGAGGAAATAAAACAGTAGTTGTACAATAATATTTTAATTAAAACAATTGAAAAAGATTTTAAAAGGAATTTTGTTTTTTGTTTTACATTTTGTCACATTACAACCACAAACTTTAATGTATTTTACTGGAAGTTTAGCCAAGTGGAAAAGGAATGAAAAAAATGTAATGTAAGGATTCTTACATAAAAATATGCTATGACTTAAAACCTTTAATTGGTTGTATCCATAACAGTCTCAATTATCTTTTAATTTGTAGCAGTTTTTTTCATTATTGCCCTGCATGAGCTCCATCCACCTTCCCATTAGTGTTCCCTACTAGAATGAGCGGTGGTATGACTTGTAAGCTCTCTAGTACACATAAAAGCTTGAGTCCTTTCTGACCAAAAGCCTTCCAACATATACTGTATTTGCAATCTCCCCATGGACTGTTAGTGTCAAACTTAAGATTAGACATCCTAAAGCTGTCTTTGAAGAATAACTTTTCTTTCTTGGCCCACTGTAAGACAAATAATAGATAAAAATCCACAAAAAAACAGAACATGTCCTTGTAATTTTCTGCCAGGACACCTTCTGTCTTTTTATTGATTATTTTTGTTTAAAAAATTGCTTATCCATTTTTACACAGAGCACTTTCCTCTACATGTTTCTCTAATGTAAACGACTCTAAAGGTTTGCCCATTTTCATCAGTGTAGTTGTCAGAACTCTCTTAGCCCTGATACATATGGATGAAAGATTTGTAAAAAAAAAAAATAAATTATAGAAATTTATAGAAAATTCTTTAAAATAAATACAGCACTTTATAGTCTGAATTTACAGATGTTTCTTAGAGTACAGACTTTCAAAATGTTATATTCATGTACACAATTTGCCATGCATCATGTTTAAAGTAGAACCATTGAGCAGGTTGCACATGGAGACCCACCCCCCCCCCTATTTCTTAGATAAGAAAGATTTTTGTTTTATTGTAAAACGTGCAAGTTCACAAACAATGAAGTGACCATTGAGAATTGTAAATTATGTTTTGGCATATCGATAGATGACAAACCCTCAGCTTATTTATAAAGCAGCTTTGCTTGGCCTAGCATAGTTTTGTTATCATGTGGGCCAGTAAGCTGGGTGCTTACAGTAATCACATGGCTACGTAATAGATGGGGTACTACTGTTTGAAAACACTGACAAGATCATGTCTGGTCATCTACTACATAGTTGCTTCATGGGATTCAGTCTGACCGAAATTTAAACAGCTGTCCCGTATGCATCAAGAAAATGCTGCCTTTTTTTGTGTGTTTCTTTTTATTTTATTTAGGCTCAAATTTCCAAACTTTTTGTAAGGGGAAAAAAGAAAATATGATGGTTGTGGGTTATGTTAATAGAAACAGCAGGGAAAGTCTGCAGAAACAGCATAAAGTGCAGGGGAAATTGCTTGGGGATTGTTAGTCACAGGATATTTGTAGACATACCAATCCACAGGTAAAAAGAAGTTCTTTTCACCAGGAGATTTTTAAGGTTAGCTCACTGCAGCTCTGAGACTGTCAGGCTATAATGGAGATATAAAAGTTTTATGTTGTTACTAAACTGTATTCTCAGTTCTGTGGTGTAACCTGTGCACACAAATTACTAAATGAACAAGAATGATGCTTCAGAGGGTCAATGCAGGGCAGAATTATTATTTTTTTTTCCAGCAGTGTGTTTTTCTTACTACTCTTTTTTACAGTTTTGCTTTACATTGTCTCATCTCAGACTAAGATAAAAAAAAAAATACTTTGACAAACTTTAAAAAAAGCTCCCTGAGAATATCCTTTTACGGACCGTACCTAGTTATAAACACTGCTGCAGTCTGTGTTGTGGCTGTATTTTTTATTTAAAGTAGTTTCTTTTACATTTGATTTACTGATATTCATAAAAATGTATTTATGTGTTCAGTTTTATTTTATGAGCATTGAGCACCTGTGGCTCATTGCCTGAGGAGCTGTTTAAAAAATCTGACTGACAGCTAATGCAGGATTTAGAAAGAAAAAAAAAACATTTTTTAAAATCTTGTGGGACAAATTTTTTAAAATCGTGTGGCATTTTAAAAAATTTGAACTGGTTTTACTTGTGGGAAACCAGAACAGAAGTAAAAATGCACCATAGTCGTTCAAACATGGAGGCTACTTGGTGCCCTACGTGCAACGCATGGGCAGTGCAACGTTGCTGATTAGGCTGCTGTGAAAAACAGAACAATTGATGGGATTAGATTAAGAAAGTGCAACATCAGTTCTGACTACAGCTGATCAGACTCACACATTCATTACAGATCCCCAAACTCTGGTATCATTCAACCAATTACAGTAAGTAATTGATTGGAGCCTGGAAAATTGGTTGGATTTTTTTGTATTTTGAAAACACAGATGAAACACTTTATTTAAAGAGTTCATTTAAAATAAAAATTTAAAAGAGCAGAAATTACGTATATTTGAAAGATATATACTTGTTAAAAGCACAGAAGTATTGTTATGCTATGCAGTAAATTATCTTTTACATAGAAAAATTTGGTCTTAGTGAAATGACCATTCGGTCAGTTGCGATCAGTTGCCTTGGAGCTTCTGTCAAAAAACATTGTTATGGGGAGGTGTTGTAGCATGCTATACAAAGTTATTCAAAATAAAAGTTTTTATTACGTCCCCAGATGCCTTCCAAGGTGATTCTATGAAAGTTTGAATGCTGTTTTTGTCTTTTGCATTGTGAATTTGTGGACAAAAATCCAGATGACAAGGGCAGTAAAGTAATAAAAGATAAAGTCAAGCCAAGAAACAAAATTCGTAAAATAAACATAAAAATAAAAACTAACATAAAAGTAAAAAAGTTAATCAATAGACAAAAGAACTGAAAAGCGTGGCAGCTTTCTTATTACAGTATGAGGTCTGTGCCAACATTCAAATAGCCATATCTTTGTGAATTATGTTTTTGATTTTCACATTTGACATCATTGGAAATCTTTGACGCCATTCTGTTGAGGGCTGTAAATAACTCAAAACAACCCCAGGAAATCTTGTGCATGGTTTTTGTCACAGCCTGTTACATATTACTACCTCAGCTGTGGATATGTACAATTGCTCTGGGACTGTATGCTAATGCTCTCTCTATGTAAGTTTAGGCTATCAAAAATTTCTGAGGCATCATGTCTTAGTAGGGCTGCAGTAGCAGCATCACCTTTTCCTTTCCAAATGACTTACCGCTTTTTTTTGTTTTGTTTTGCCATATCTTCAAACCGTTAGAAATTATTCTATATTCTGCTTTAAATTTCTTCAACACCTTCTCTCTAAGCTGTCTTTCGAATTCATAGGTCTTTATGAGCTTGTTCGTTCACTAATGTTCTAACCTCTGGAGCCTTTTCAAGTAGTAAATTTAATTTTGGGGATTAATAACGTGTTTTTGCATTGAATTGAATTTACATAACAGTTATATGGAAGTATATAAAAAATTAATTACATCCGTTTAATAATTAGATGAGTTCTGAATTTAATTTTCTTTATAGACACGAAAGTAAGTAAAATGGTATCGCCATGTTGTAAAAACCATGTATCCTCCTAAATCCAGTTCATATTTGACTTTGATAAAATCCAAAAAACAGCAATTAAGTAATATGACAAATGTGAAAATGTGTAATGTATATTCCTTCTTTAAAAATCAACTGGTAATGGCTTACAGATTTCCTTCTAGAGGTTTTAACAGCTTATTCATAGTGTTTGTAAAACACTTCCAAACAAAAGTACACTACCAGATTGATCCAGCGGGCATTTTGTATAGATGTAAGGAGGACTAGGGAGAAGCTCTCAAAAATGGTTTGGGATTTTTTTTTTTGCCAGATTTTGTTATGGGCAATAAAGGAGGAAACAAAAAAGAAATCTACAGAGGAGAGGAAAGTAGTAGCTGAGGGGTATTCATTCATTATATATAAGCCTTAGTCAGGTCTACATAAGCCCTTTTAGACCTAAAACATTCCCAAAACAATATTGTATACACACCTTTGCTTTGTGCAACAAAGACACATGGGAAAAAGACAAGAAAATGTTATTGCTAAATGTTGTAAGTCAGCAACAAGCTAAAACACGTAAAACAATTCTCATCTGGCTTGTTAGTTTACCTTCTTCAGTTGACACCACGAGTGGTCTTTCTGCCCCTTATCATTCTTCCATTCTTACTTTTTTATCGCTTTTATTCACAATCAATGGTAAATCTATAGATGGAAGCAGCATCCTTCCTTCAAAAAAACACATGCATGCACCT
>NW_015150916.1:306161-311479 GCF_000732505.1 Cyprinodon variegatus | reverse complement strand
ATATATATATATATAGTACGTTTGTGTGTGTGGGGTGGGTACCCAGCCAAAGTAGCAAAGATCAAAAAAGTAAATCTATTTCCTTTGCTAATTAAAGGCAGGCAGTGCTCCCCAGGGAAAAGAGAGCATGCTAAATGCTGGGGCATTGTGTGTTAGATGTGATGATAACCGCAATTACACAAACAATCCTTCCACATACACCCCCACACACATGCATGCAGAAATTACTTTTGGAAGTGTGTAGATTATTTCTGCCGTGCATCTTTAGCAGTTGATTGTACATTTTTTTTTGTCTTTATGCGTGTGTGTGTGCGTGTGTGCATTTGTCGGTGTATGCAGTAAGCTGTTAAGTGTCCACAGAGGGAGTTAGAACAGCTACATGGCAGATGCTTAAAGCCAGTGGCTATTAGACAGCGGAGCAGAGATAATAGGCTGTGGCTGCCATTACCTACTACGCCCTATTAGCCAGTTCCCGACCTGGAGACAAACACACAGACGCACAAACGAGGCAAATCTGCACTCGCGAGCATGCATTTTTATGTCTATATCTGTGGGTGTGAAGAAGTACGCTTTGCTGGGCAGCGCACACGCCTGGATGGATAGATTAGAGAAGCAGGAATAGAGGAAGGCTAATTTACCAGGCCTCCTATTAGTGAAGCAGATCTTTTTAAGTATTTGGAAGAGGAAACAGAGGAGGGGGAAAGGCAAGACTGGGGAATATAGGGGAAATAAGTCAGTGCTAGTATATAAAAAAAAAACTGTTGTGCTTTAGAGTCTATTTGGCAAGAAGATGAATATAGTGTCAATAGGTAGAAAGGAGGAGGTAGACAGGAAGGAAAGAGAAAGAAAAAGAAAAAAAGATGAGGGACTTTTTCATGTTTCAAGAATTAATTCAGAATGAAAAAAACTTTTACGAGCTGCTTTAAGTCATTTAAAAATTTAATTGAGTGTAATAAGAGCTCACCTAGCAATTTAAAAGTGTTAAAATAAAAGTAAATGAATACCTGCTAAGTTGCTGGATAAATCAAATATTTTTTTTATTTTGTCTTTGTAATGATATTCCTATCACCTGCCCCTAGGTAACCAAAGCATTACAGTATGTAGTACACACGTTGTTATAAATTATGCTATATAGTGTATATAATTCATTAGTGATCCATGTTATTTAAATACATCTAAAACCTTTATTAAGTCAAGAATGCATAACATAAACTACAACATGATAACTGTGTTGTAAGTAACTGAGAGAGAAAGTTTGATATAAACTGTAAGATTGACATTAATGCTACACAAGGTATAGATAGTTTTTCAAAAGATACTATCTAAAAACAACTAATATTCACTTTTACATTACTGGCATAATTGTAAGGCACCCTAACAAGATGCTTTAAAGTTTGTGAGACAGCAGTTACATTGAAGTGTACAGAGCGTTCACCATGTAGATAAGGCATGTTTGGAGTAATATCATGGAGACTACTCACATGGTAACTTAACATTTATATCAGCTATTTAAAGTTTTTATTTGTATTTGTTTAGTACAGTGGTCAGGTTAAAAGGCTAAGGAATTACCAAAATTCTAAGTAATAATCTTCTCTAAGCGAGGAATATGGTTGATATTTGGAGGGCTCAACATCCCATGAGTGGAGAGCACTCATTTTACTCACATGTACATAAATCCTATAGCAGAATGTATTATTTTCTAATAAGTAAAAATCTCATTTCTCAAATAAGATAATTATTATAACAGGATTAAAGCAAAATATCGAGTACTGGAAAACTTTGCCTCTGTCAATGATTGGACTCATTAATTCAATCAAAATGATCTCCCTACCTAGGCTGTTGTATTTATGTCAAAACCTTCCTATTTATCTTACAACGACTTTCTACAGGGACTTTGATTAAATCATCAAATCCTACATATGGAATGGGAAAAATGCAAGGATTTCTAAAGTGAATTTACAGAAGCAAAGAGAGGTCTGGGCCTACTGTACCTGTATTTAAACACTATTATTTGGCTGCCAACATTAGACCAATAATGTATTAGCAACAGGGCTCCCCGGGTAACCCAATAACTAATATCCCTTTATGGCTCAAGATGGATTCCAATCTTGTGAATAATTCCTACCAGCTATGCTGTTTGCCCGCCTTAAAAAAACCGGAAGCCTATAAAAAATTGAGCTTTGTGTTAAGACACGAAGTAAGAATTCTAAATCAGATCAGGACTTTCCTTGCACTACCAAATACATCAGCACAGAAGCTGATTTGCTTTAACCACAGTTTTCTGCCTCCCTGCCAGGACAAAGCCTGTCATGATTGGGGGGAAAAGGGGTTGGTATTGATCAAGGACATGTATACTGGAAATAAGTTTGCATCATTTAGCCTATTGATAGAAAAATACAATCTGCCAAATTCACATTTCTTTCGATATCGGCTGGTCAGGCATTATATTAAGTCTAAAATTGAGAATTTGGACACTCTTCCACGGGAGCATGGTGTTTTTGACATGCTTTGGAGTCCCCCTGACTCTAGACATCTCATTTATAAGAATTGTACATCTACTTGGTGACCACACGGTGGTACACACCACAAACATCAGGGAGGCCTGGGGAGATGAGCTAGGGATAACAATCCCTGAATAGTTATGGAACAGATGCCTTTCCAAAATTTACTTGTGTTCAATAAACAGGTGGCATCAGCTAAATCAGTTCAAAATCACGCATCGGTTACACTATTTAAAGGTCAGATTGCAAAAGATGTATCCCTCTGTCTCCCCAATGTGTGACAGGTGCAACATTTCTGAAGGCACACTATCTCATGTTTTTTGGTCTTGTTATTCTTTAACGGGTCTGTGGTCTAAAGTGTTTGATTTGTACTCCAGGCATACAAGACTCCCACAGAACCTGAACCAGGACTTATTTTTGCATGCCCTCGAGTATAGGGGACTATACCCGCAACAATACGGCAACCATTAGAACTGGGATTTATTGCTGCCGAGAGACTAATCCTGAGGGACTGGAGGTCATCTGTTCCCCCTTCATTTCGCCTTTGGGTGATGGACATAATGTCCATAGTTCAGATGGAAAGATTTCATAAAAGATCTAATGAAACTTTTTCATTATACTGGAATCCCTTCCTGGAACACTTTTCACAGACTAAACTAAGCTGAACAAACTTTTCCATGGACTCTCCTCTTGGCTGCCACTTAATGGGTGTAGATATTCTCATGTAGCTGACTATGTGTACATTTGTTATGTTTGTACACCAATGGTCGACTGGAATATTTTCTGTATGACGTGTGCATCTGGATTCTGTCTGTTCTTTCTGTTTGTTTATCAGTATGTTCTGAACCTCAAAAACATAAAATAAAATTTATAAAAAAAAAAGGAAAAAAAAAAGGCTCATATATTTAACCTGACAATATTAGGCTGTAAACCTCTTACGGTGGCCGTTTTATGAGCAGAATGACAGAAAGTAATACTGTAAAGCTGATTTTTTTACTTGACAAAGATTATTTCTATCAAAAGCCTAAAGTCTATGAACAGGACTGGATAACAAGTCTAGCACACAATTTCACAAGAAGAGTTAGCATGCAGCACTTTACTTGTTAGGGCCACAATCCAGTTTATTTTCACTCCCTATTACTGTACATAACTTAATGATTGTCAATGAGACTGGAGACTCAGAACCCAACTCCAAATTTACTCTTGAGTCCTAGGTTTTAGCAACTTAACTGCAGCAGTAACCATCTCTGTCTAAAGGGCGGGTTTATACTCCTTTATACTACTGCAGCAGTGTGTAGCAGTGAGCTTGTCGCAGGTATGATGCAGATATTTTTGATTTATGTTCAATTTTGAAGCGTGGTCTGTGCAATGTAATTCCACACCACAATGCAAGAGGGACAATCATGAACTAGCTGTGGGTCTAGATACGGCAGAGGCGGTGAGGGAGTGGGGGCAAGTTTGTGCGACAACGGAGGGACATGAGGGCGAAAAAGAGCGGGGATCCAGGGTCCCAGCATTCTCTGGCACCTCACTCTTCTAGCTGGCCCAACTTTACGAGTTGTTTTCCACAATGGCGGTCATAAAAACAAAAAAAAAGGCCGGTAGGGTACCAAACAGAAAATATGCATAGTGTTGAGCGGAGCTAGATTTGACCAATCAGAGGCCTCCTCTCTGCGGTACTGTCTGCGGTCACCTACAATTTGAGAGAGGTGGAGCAAAGTGTCTGTGGAGGGGATTGGGGCGTCTCTGCGTTCACCGCAATACCTACACAGACGACCTAGTTTCGAAGTATAAATCAGCCTTAAATGTGGCGTTCAATAAAAAGTCAGCTACAGCTGACGTCTCTTTGACGGCGTACATGTGCCAAGTGCAAATATGACATGCATCAAATGCCAAATGCCAGTATCATCTATTCATTCACCCCTTCTTCTATCATTCTCTTACCAGCTGGTTGATACTGCAGATCAGTGTGCAGCCGTGAAGGCTGTTCCTGCATAAGTATGGAACAATGCAAACACTGAAAGGTCTTTGGTGCAGGAGGAATAACAGTAAAGTGAGTCCATATTGGGGGATTAGTGATGAAAAAGATGGTGATTATGTTGATAAGGCACAGTTATCTTCTCCCTACCTCCTATTCTCCATTCTTCCTCTCTACGCCTCCCTCCCTCTTTCTCTTTTGCTCCTTAAGGCACAGAAATTTGAGCCACTGGGAGATCATTAGCAGAGGATCAAACCACAGCTCTTACTGTCTGTCCACACAAAAACGGGCATGTATCCAGACCCACGCACACACACACACACACATATACACACATATACATATATATGTATATATATATATATATATATATATAAACATACATACATACATACATACATACATACATACATACATACATACATACATACAAACATACATATAAGAAAAAAAATTATGTTAGAACTATAAATATAAAGTCATATGTTTGTATTACTATTTTTTTATGTATTTATTACTGTTTTCAAGGCTGCACTTTCAAAAACTGAAATTGTGTAGAGCTGTTTTAAACAAAATCTCTTTTTGTTTACACTCGTGTATACATACAAAATGGCAAAATAAATCTGTCTCTAAGTCTAATACATACATGTATACATACACACACATGCATACAGTACAGTACAGACCAAAAGTTTGGAAACACCTTCTAATTTCTTTATTTGCATGACTATGAAAATTATAGATTCACACTGAAGGCATCAAAACTATTAACACATGTGGAATTATATACTTAACAAAAAAGTGTGAAACAACTAAAAAAATATGTCTTATATTCTAGC
>NW_015150916.1:283028-305454 GCF_000732505.1 Cyprinodon variegatus | reverse complement strand
TATATATATATATATATATATATATATATATATATATATAACACACCCAATGTACACAGACATAAAGCAAAAAACAAGAAATTAGGCCACATGGAAAGCACTCAAAATCCAAAATATGCAGTGAGGGATACGTTGTGTTATAGTGCATGTGCTTAAAAGTGTTTAGTTGCGCGTAAGGGGTGGGACCCTGGCACTGTCTGCTGCGACAGAAGAGAGAAAGAGAATTGACTGAGCAATATTTTATTTTTCAAAGCACACAAATAAAAACCTATCTGAACCCAGGACAAACACATCTACTTTAACAGAGTTGACAGTCGAGTGTGTGTGTGTATGTGCATGTAAACACATCAGCCACCCACACAACAAAAGCTCATTCAGTGACTTTAAGTAAACATTTTCCTCTCCTTTGCCCTTTAGGCACCCAAATAAGAAGAAAAAAAAAGTTGGATGCAGACTACCAAATTACACAATACTTATCCTGTCCAGACAAATTCACAAGCTCACACCCATGCACCAATGCAGCACTGCAGCCAGACAACCAGCCACGCATGCAGCAATAGTCAGTCTTTCCATCAAGGGTACGTTGAATAATTCAGTCTGAGGGAAGTACACAAGACTGTTAGAAGGGTATTCGGTGGTGGCCTGAGGGCCAGCCTCTGCTCTAAAAGCATGATGTCACCGTCATCCTTTCTCCTCCTCATGTCTCTTTGCTACCTTTTATTTTTATTATTTTCCACCCTCACAATCTTACTGTACCTAAACATCAGTTTTGTATTTGATCCTGAGAATGTGAAAAATTAAGTAAAACTTTGGATTGAAGTGATTAGGCACACACTGCTTCGAACTGTTTTCTTTTTTTCCCATCTTATTTCTTTCTGCTTGTGTAAGCATCTTGTTTATGATGTTTCATGAGTTCCTGTCCGGTTATTATCTTTCACTGTGCTGTGGGCCTATTTGTATAGCCCTGGATCTTGCCTGGTTCTTTTCTGTTCCTAGAACTGCACTTTTCTGGACCGAGATGTCTAATGTGTTTCCAGGGAACTGCTGATGCCTTGACCTTCCAGGTTTTCTCCAGTTCTTCTCTGAGCCCTTGGTATTTCTCTAGTTTGTCATGTTCCTTTTTCCTGATGTTGCAGTCACTTTATATTTGGCACTTGGTAACCAATTATTCTTGCAGGGTATCTGATTACTGCTAGAGGGTAGCTATTTATTGCCCGAGACTTATTCTTGCAATTAAGCTGGCTTCTTAGGACCTGACTCACTTGTTGGAGGTATTTGGCCATAGCCGCTTTCCTTGTCACCTCTTTGGGGTTGCCATTGCTTGTGGGATTCCGTGGTACTTGAAACTGTCCTCAATGTCTGCTATTGTTCCTTCTGGCAGTGTGACCCCCTCTGTGTGGACTTCCTTCACTCTCTTATACGGCATCCGACCACACTTCTCTAGTCCGAATGACATCCTGATGTCTGTGCTGTAGATCATATATATATATGTGTAGATAGATAGATAGATAGATAGATAGATAGATAGATAGATAGATAGATAGATAGATAGATAGATAGATAGATAGATAGATAGATANTGCAGGGTATCTGATTACTGCTAGAGGGTAGCTATTTATTGCCCGAGACTTATTTTTGCCATTAAGCTGGCTTCTTAGGACCTGACTCACTTCTTGGAGGTATTTGGCCATAGCCGCTTTCCTTGTCGAAACAAAATTTATTTTAAACTTATTTTATTCAAAAACATTCTAATTTTATTGGTGAAATAATACTGCATACAGTATGTATACAATAAATACAGTATTATGCAGATAAAGCACCTGAAAACTGTGCCGAAATCCTCAGTTTCTGTAACGATCTTGGTTCTGTTGGTTTTCTCTAAGTTGTCAATTTCAAGTTCATCCAGGTTTTTCCTTGTTTTCTAGCTTTGTTGGTGTGTTCTGGATTCATTTAATAGGATAACACAGGTAGCAAAAACAGGAATCCAAAAATCAAACTTAAAAATGTTAAAAACAGGTATCCAAACATCCAACATAAAAATTAAACACTAACCAGAACCATAGAGACATCAGGGGAAAACTATCACAAGGAGCCAGGGTGAGACAAAGTAAGACGAGGAACCAGCACAGAGGGACTGCAGAGGGAGTGTATATATGGCTGACTGAATAAAGGAAGGACTAACGAGCTGATAAGGAGCAGGTGTGAGTAGAGCTGATGAGGAAGCAAAGGGGAGAGAAAACACAAGTGGGCAACAGAGGACTAACAAAGAAAAACCTAAGAAACTTAAATGAATCCAGAACACACCAATAAAGCTAGAAAACAAAGAAAAACCTGGATGAACTTGAAACTGAAAACTTAGAGAAAACCAGCAGAACCAAGATTGTTACAGTTTCTTTAAATCAAGGTTAAAAAACTTGTTGTCTTAGAGTGGCATTTGACTGTGCCATCTAAACATTATTAGTTAAGTTTCCAGTCCAAATTATGTTATCCAATTTTCAAATCATTTAACTTTGTTTTAATTTTCAATTTCTTGATCTTTTATCTTTTAAGTATATAATAAACCTTTTTATTTTTTTTTTAAATAACATTTTTATTGAGTGCATTTCAAAGATCTTATACATTCAACACATCCATTTCCGACATAGACTTAACATAACCAAAATAATAAACCTTTTTAATAGTTTGCTTTTATTCTCTTTAGTTATTCGTGTCTATTCAACACTTTTTCTTTTCAGCACCGTTTTCCTTAAATACTTTCCTTTCCTTACGACAGACAGGCTGCTTTGTTTTGGGAATCTCACACAATAGAGGATTGTCTGGGACCTGTTAACCCATGGGCTTGGTTATGGAAATGGCTTTTGAAAAATTTAGTTACAAAAAAATAATCAGTTATATTGTCATACTGTAAGCCTTTACAGTAGTAGCCATTAAAAAATGTCCCCACTTTCCTTTATGGAAGCTTGGCTGGTCCCCTTAATTCCTTTTTAAACATCAATCTTTGTACTACAATATGTTTTCTGTCATGACTTGAGGACATTAAGATCTGATGAGAAGCGTCATCACCTGGTCAGACTCTGTAATTCAGTGAAAGAGTGGAGTCAGAGTAAAAAAAACTATGTTGGATTCATGGAGGGGATGTTGCTGGGAGATGCAGGGAGTAAAGGCTGTTTCATATTTAAAAACCAGGTCATCTGCATTAGTGTTGGCCATAGCTAGACCCACAGCTAGTTCGTGATTGTCCCTCTTGCGTTCCGGTGTGGAATAACGTAGTGCAGACCACACTTCAAAATTGGGCATAAATGAAAAATATTAGCGACAAGGTCACTGCGCCACACTGCTGTGCGAGTATAACCGGGGCATAAGTCATGATGTTCTGCAGACATGTCAGCCTGCAGCTGGGAAAATAAGCAAATCTGGAGGCTTGGGGGTGTTCGTATAAAGTTTGCAGTTGCCATAATGTTACACTTTTGAAGTCATCTTTTAGTTTTGCACACAAATCGGTCTGGTGCACAATACAGTGCAATACTGTCTTCCTTGGAGCAACAGCTGTCTGCCGTGCTGTCAGTCCACTCACTTTTCACAGTCATAGATGGAGCAACATCAGTCACAATCATACAGACCTGAGGCATATCTAACCCGTTGTCTTGAAATAAATTTGATCAAAGAACCCCCCGCCTGTAGCATGAACTTTGAAGGGTGGAAGGCAGATCAACTCCTCACGAAAACACAGGTGTCCCGCATCATACAAGTGACATACACATTCAACTGAAGTGTCAAACTGATCTGTTGACTTCTCCACTGCGATTGACACGATTTTAACTTTCTTTTAAGTTGCTCAACAGAACCTCAAGTTCATATGTCACTACTATTTCCACTCTGCGCTAGTTTGAGGTTTCCATTAGGGGCATGCTTTGGCCTGAAGATGTCACAGTGGCTCTGATTTTATTGCCATGAAATACCTTGTCTAATATTGCAATCATGCATTCTTTGACAGTTTCAGAATCATGGAAGGATCAAGTTTTCTTTTTTTAAGTATACAACACTCACAGTTGTGCAATAAATGTCTAAAGAAATGTGAAAAAAACGTTTAAATATGCTAACAGGCCCTGCCCCAGTCCTTTCAGGAAATGCAATGATGCCTCCGAATGCTAAAATCTTTTAGTACTGACAGGCTTTCATTTCTTATCAAGCACAGCGGCTTACAGTAAAATGAACACTTATGTATCAGTCCAGACATGATTAAAAGGGTGTTTTTCATAGTCAATTTTACTGACCTGTCAGTGGGATCTTTTGCAGCTGTCGTAATTAGCTTGGTGGCCAGATGTGGCCCAGGGTATGTTATTTATATATATTTTTTTCTGGAGCTGGGCTTGGTCCCCTAGTTTCAGTGAGAGGAACTCTGAATGCTTTAGCATTCCAAGACGATTTTGACGATTCCATGCTTCCAACTTTGTGGAAACAGTTTGAAGCAGTAGAGTACCTCTTGCGAACAAGGCAAGACCCATGAATAAATGGATAGCAGTCTGGTGTTGAAGAACTTGACTGCCCTGAGTCTTGACCTCTTAACCAGACAGAACACATTTGATGAATTAGAGTGGAGACAGAGAGCCAGGTCTTCTTATCCAACATAAGTGTGTGACCACACAAATGTGCTTCTGGAAGAATGGTCAAAAACTCCCATCAACACACCTAAATCAAGCTGTTCTAACTGTGAACCAGCATCATATTGATCCCGTAGGGATAGGAATGGGATGTCATATAACCTCATATGATAGTCAAAGCAGGTGAGGAAATACTTTTGGCAATATAGTAATTATTACAAGCTTACAATACTGTATAGACAACATTTGACAGCTCTGCAGTTGATAGAAATATTAGAAAGGAGTTGGACCTGCTCTCTTTTGAAGTGCCTTGAGATATGTTGTGAAATGACACAGTAGTAAATTGAAATGAATTGAACATTAATTATGACCCAAATCCTTCACTATGTTAAACTCAATTATTCCCTGGCCTCATTCTTCCGCCTCCCCCTCCCCCTTCTCTTTCATCAGGTTTGCCAGCTGTCCTGCTGAACCACTGAAGCCTCTCACAGATGTAGGTCAGTCTCTCAATTAAGGCAATTAGCAGCAGCCAGGTAAATTCATTAGAGCAATAGGAGCTAAAGGTCTGCATCACATGGTACTTAACATTCCACTTAGCTGCATCCATGCCTTTACTAAGCTCAAGTCTGCTGTTGTTCACCATAATCAGCACAAAAGGCCCATGTAAGAAGAACAGTGACACTGCTCATGATACAACACTATTTAAGCTGAGTCAGTATTTCTTTAAGCAGAATTGCAGTAATAATTCAATCAGGATAAAGAATCCCTCTTCATGGCCTTTTTGGAAAATGTCTTGATCGTTTCTGGTGTACACAGACAAAAAAAAAAGTTAGCTACAGTACAGCCATGTTAAATAGAGGTAACAGTTTCAACTTCAGAAACGATGCTGGCTTTTGAGGTCAAAAATCTTACCCACCCTCTTCATGTGCAATGACAATCCGCTGGCTGATACACAGGAAACCTATTATTGAGATTATAGTGGTGTCTCTTCAAACTGGGATGCAACTACCAGATTACATCTGACTTGACTGTGCTCTGTTTCTAGACAAGACAGACGGAGACAAGCTTGGAAAAAGCCAGTAAGTGAACTAGACTAATAAAACGTCAATAGTACTTGAAACCATCAACACTAACCCCTCTGGAGTTGTGAGAAGAGCATCTGCAGCACATTCTCATTTGTCCTGCAAAATTTAAGAACGTGTCAGGCCTGTGGCACCGCTGGCCATTATTAACCGGCCTTCGTGATGTGGGCCCCTCCCTAGCTGCTTCAATTCAAGTGTTATGCTATCCGGCCTCATACCAATAACAGCTGATTAGTGCCGGTCTGAAGAGCAATGTTCTGGGATGCATCAACATCAGCTAGCCTTGCGACACCTCTGGCCATCATTAAAGCACTGCAGCGCAGTAGGCCATTTTGTTCCATATTGCTCATTTTATTCACACACAATCACACACTGCTGGGGAACGACCATAATGGTTTCATTTTTTTTTCTTGTTTATGGCTTCAAATGTGCCCATACTAATGATTTACACTTTCTTCCAAGTATGTTTGTTTTAACAAGTATTCTTTCAATTTCACCAGCTACTGTCACACATGACTGGCCATCACAAGGATTTACTTTTCCAATACAAGACAGTTAATATGCCTCATCATTTAAATTATTTTTAAGATTTCACTATGAATATATCACCTAACCGTCATCTGTTGGATATATATATATATATATATATATATATATATATATATATATATATATATATATATATATATATATATATATACCAGCAGAGAGACTATATCAATGTTGTTGATAGTCTTCTACAAATTATAGTGCCTGCACATAATCTTCACTTTTAAATTGGTAGAACAGTTCTGGGTGGTAAAGCGATCAGCTAACTAAATTCAGATATAAAAATCGATACTGAATACATAGAATTTTATCAGATTCTTTTTTTTCACATAAAAATCTTTGTCAAGAATTATTCATCTGCAGTTTTGTGATGGAGAAGTTTTAAAAATGACAAACTTTTTACAGTGAGTTTCATTGACGTAAGACCAGTCAGTATAGGGTCAATGCAATAGGCAATAAATGAAGTGATGTTGTTTATTAGCTATGTAGCACAAATGAGGGCTCTGCTGTCATCCTTATTATTTGGAGTTTTTGTTTGGCCCAGGAAGCCTTTGTCATGCTAAGTATTTTAAGAAAAATATTTCTCTATCAAATTAAACTTCAGTCGTTTTCTCAGGAGACCTAGTAAATCCAAAGGCAAACTATAATCTCTCTCATATGACCTGAAATGAAGTGCTTGGTTATCAAATACAGAGATTCTTTCAAATATCTTAAAAAAAGACAACCATTAAGTGGTGTTATCTAATTGTTTGTGACCGATAGATGAATAAATGCAAAATTTTCAATGCAGAGATGATGAAAGTGTGTTAGGATTAACTGTTGTGCATGTAAGAAAAATGATCTGAGATCTGCTGTTTGGCAGTGACAAGCTGCTGCAGTATCTTTACAGTATTAATCATCTTCCCTGTGACTAACACTGATGCTCTCATACAAGCCCAATCTAAGACAGGCAGTCTCATTAGACCACACACATTCCCAGAAAACCTTATCTTTCCTTCAAAAGGTTCATATTGTACATTCTCTTATCCGTTTTTCTCCCCAGCCTTTTTTTTCCTCTTTCTTTCTCATCCTCTCAAATCGCCTCATCCTCAAATGTTACCATATATGGTTCAATTATTCTGCAACCCTCTCAATCTCCATCCTCTCTCCCCTTTTCTCTTCAGTCCCTTCCAAACATCTATTATCACTCTGATCAACTGTTTCTCCTTTCGACCCATTCTATCACTTTCTCTCCCTCTTTGCTACCCCAGTGCGTTGTCCCTCTACTCCTCTTCCACCTCCTCCTCCCCCTCCTGTCTCCTGCTCCATCTCTTCCTCTGCTGTTATTGCCTCCATCATGCTCTCTCTTTCTCGTTCTCTCTGATCTGCTCTGAGAGGGTTATTTATACAGCAACAACCCACGCAGAGTGGAGAGGAGCAGAACAGAGCAGCGAAAGCAGTTTGACTTGCCAAAATGGGCATCACCTCAGAAACACAACAAAAAACTCTTCTTCAACTTGCTCTACGCTTTCTACGAATACATCATTTGCTATTTATTTGTGTTTATGAAAATAAAGCTAACCTAAATGTTGCAAAACCATTTAAAAGTCCAAAAAGAGTAGCTTTAGAAGGGCCTCAAACCTAAGAAAAAATAACAGGAGATTCAACAAGAAGTTTAGGGTCTACTTATAAGTGCACTGCAACTAAGGAGAAGATATGATTGTGTAATTCTAAAAGAAACATTTGTGTATTTTTTTATATTTGCACAACACATTAGATTTATGCAAAGTTAACTTCTGAATTCTTTATTTCTAGTTGTGCTTCTCAACTATTTAGTCTTATTCATTTTATTTAAATTAAATATTATACGAAGTGAGTCACTGTTTATATAGTGGTCAAAGAAATGACTCAAGGGTGATAGGAGTGGAATATTGACATAAAATATGCATTAAAAAATTACTCCCACTGACTACCATTAGCACAGGAAGTGAAGGCTAAAGGGGCTCCAACTTAGTTTCAAGCATAACTTCATTAATAAACTTATTTTTTCAATTTATGTATTGAGGAATTGGGAATATTGTTTTAAGAATGCCCTGTTCAGGAACCACATACCTTAACTGCACTGTTTCTGCACTGTAAATGCCTACTTTTTCCCATAGGAGAGGGAAGCTGTGAGGCAGTGTGTGAATAATACAGGTCAAAGTTGAGACAAAGTGGCTATAATAATAGATAATCTGCAAAGGGACAACAACTATTTTTTCGTAGCTTAAGTCTAAATCAGGCGTGATGAAATGGGCGTACCGAGATGAGAGACACAGTTTTGCTTCAAAGGTGTTTTTCTTCGATGCTAGTATATTTCATAACAAATTAATACTGTGTAGTAATAAATACATTATTTCATCCTATCTTAGCTTGTATGTGACTTTAAAAGGTGTACAAAAGCATGATATAGGACCTTTAATATATAGAGAATATAATAAAAAAAAAAAAGCAAAACAAAAACTGCAGAACAGGTTATAACTGTGAGAGGCAAGTGAAAGGTGATTCTCTGACAGCTTTTTGTGAAGTTTACAAATGTATTTTTTAATTTCACATGAAGAGGAATGCGAAGTTAAAGGAACAGAGTAAAGGTTAGCGTCACTCTTAAGCATCTACAGTACATACGTGTGTACACATATAGGTATGCCCTATTTTTTGGGAGATATCAAACAGATACCTTATGTCTTCTCCAGGTTTGTGCACAATGGAGCCATTTTTGGGGGGCCATTCCTTCATGAATGTCTCCCCTGTAGCAGTGATGTTTTGGGGCTGTTGCTGGACAAGATGGGCTTTCAACTCCCACCAGAAATTTTTCTACTGGTTTGAGGTCTTGAGACTGGCTAAGCCAATCCAAGCCTTGAAGACCTTGAACTGCTTTTTACCTAGCCCCTTCTTTGAGTAGTAAATCTGGGATCATTGTCATGCTGGAAGACTCAACCAAGTTTCATCTTAAATGCTGTAACTGATTGAAGAAGGTTTCGGCCTAAAATCTTACGATACATGACCCTGTTCATTCTTCCCATAACACAGATCAGTCGTCCGGTCCCCCTTTGCAGCAAAACAACCCAAAAGGATGAGGTTCCCACATCAATGCTTCACAAGAAGTACTGTGTTCTTTGGATGTTGCATTCTTGGCATACATTATGTTGTCAACCATGCAAAGGAGAAGGCTTATACTGTAGTTGCCCCATTTGTTAGTTTTCATAGGCATTTGTTAGTGTTTAAAGGCTGCCTTATTGATTATTTGGCTGAGGGGTTTCAGACCTACAATAAAGGGGATAGATCATCTCTGTGGTATATTCCACATTTGATGGAGATTTGTAAAGAAGGCTCTAAGAGCATTGTTGACCTTGTACAACTGTAGACATTGCAGGATCTAGTGTGAATATGCAGTTTTCATGGCTTCCTAATTTTTGGTGTTAGGAGAACACAAAGTGCAGAAATGGGACAAACAAATGGCAACAGTTTTTATTTTGTAGTAATGGCAACAGTTTTATGTTGTCGTATCCTGAGGTGGTGAAGCTACGTTATGAAGCAAAAGACATTGTTTATCTGCTTGATCAATTTGTAAGTCTGTGCCGTACAGGAAATCAGTCAAAAAAATGGACCTTAACAATGATGACACTTGCTTTTGACATGGCTGTGGTCAACCGTTGGTTGGAGTACAGACTGGAAGCCAAGAAGGCCAATAAAATGAAAGCGTTACAGGAGCCCAATATAAAGCCATTGGCGCCAGTAGCTACACTTCTCACGCTGTGCTACCTAGGGGTGGGTGATATATATCGAATATACTCGATGTATTTCAAGTTTTCATACGCACGATAGTTATAATGACTATCAACATCACATCTCAAGTACAAATTCGCATGACGACATTAAGCCATCTGCATCTATTTAACTGAGAGTTTTATTTTTCCCACACACTTTGAATGCATCATTTACCCCTCCTCCAAACATGATTATTTGCTGCGTGGCACGCATGCACACTACAGCACCTGGCAAACAAAATATAGCTACAGCAGGTGTTTCAACTAAGCAATATACGGCAGTGGTTTGGATTTCACGCTGAGGATGTCGAACAAAAGGCACTAATTTGTTAGACATCTGCAAAAAACATTGCTGAAAAAAGGTAGGAGTACAAATTTATTCCTCCACCTAAAAAGTCATCTTCTGCAAAATGAAGAATGTTGTAAACCCTGATGTTAGTGTCTCCCAGCACAGCAGTTAAAGCTTTAAATAAATCAGTTGTGAAGCAGATGACGTTGGCTTCGAAAAAGGAAGAGCATGGGGGAGGTCACAGAGGCCTTCTATTATGTTAATTAGATGTATTTTAGATGCTCTAATACCTGTGATATGATGTGGTCTTGATCCTGAGATGCAGGCAATCTCTAAACTTTGCAATGTTCTCAAATTCATAACTTTTTGTGTTTCTTTAAATTTCCCAGCGTTTAAAGATCAGCGCAATAATTTGGAGGTGCTCTACTAATGCTCTATTTATTTTGGATAGTATTGCCACTTCAGTTTTTGTAATTTTAGGTCAATTACTTTTTTATTCCAGTTTTTTTTTTTTTTTTTTAGTATGCACAAAAGAGCCCTTGTTTATTTTACATTTTATTTAGTACTGTGTGTTTTTGCCTTGTTTCCTGTTTTGTTCTGGGATCTTGTTAGAGGTCTAATACTGAGACCCAAAGACATAATGTGGCAGAATTATTTGTGAAAAGCTTTGAGCTGGTTAAAATTAAATTAAATTAAATTTGAAACCGAAAGTTTAGTTTCAAATTTAGGGAGCTTTGTGATTGGTTGTAAACCATCCGGTTTAAGAAAATTTCTTTGTGTATCGAGGCACGTCAGTAGAGTCTCAAAAATGCACACACAAATTCAGTGAAGTTTAAAGACGACTGGTACTTTGTAATTTAATTTATAATTGTTTATGGAGCAAAAATTACTTTGCGAATCATCTGCTGTGCATGTTTGAGTCTTGTATGCTTGTGTGAATCGTGCTGTGTGTGTGTGGAGCTTGTCCTGTGCATGTAGGAATCGCATATGTGTATTTGTGAAAATTGAGACTGATCTAACTCCATAGTGGGGACGTAGGGCAAGGACAATGACACAAGGGGACAACAGAGGGTAAACAAGAAATACATAAAAACTCAAATTCAACCAGAAAACAACACAAAATGGAAATTACACCAATGAAAACTCTAAAAGAACAAAAAAAAGAACCAAAACCATAACATATTTTGAAAAAAAAAACAACAACAATATTCTTAAATACACAACTATTTCAAATACTACTGTCAGACATAATTTTGTTTTAATAAAAAGTCAGTAATTATAATTATTAATTTCAACAGCTTTATATATATATATATATATATATATATATATATATTATTTTTTTTCTGTTAATGGGGAACATCTTCCCATGAGTAAATTCCAAACATAATTCATTTTTCTAGATAAATAAAATTAATGTTCTTGAAATTGGCATGGCAAATAGATCAGTAAAACTGTGAAAACTAAGGGGTGCATCGTACTGAAACCTTCTCTTATTTTAATTGTTTTCTGTCTTTATCACCTCTTTCTGGCATAGTTTCTGTAGCATACAAAAAAACCCCAAAAAAACTCAGAGCACTTCTGACAAACCTCTGGCCCCACTTTCACCCACAACTTACAATGGCCCACAGGTATTTTAGCTCCTCCACCTGACACGGATACCCCTCCCTTATCTGGAGAAATTCAGCCACCTCATGTAGAAGAACCACAACCTGGTGCTAAACATTTCCCAGCTGTTTTGCACTCAGTAATACAATGCTGTACACAAGAAGGTACAAGGTGATGAAGTGAGAGGGACAGCACTCTCTGAATAAATGAAGTCACACTTTTTTCTACCTCAGCGTTTTAGCTTATAAAAATGTAAGACAATGAGAGCATTTAGCAAATGAAGTAGAAAGACACAAATCGATCAGAGTTCAGAAACTGGACAATTTTCCATAAATCAGCCTAGATCAATAAATGGTTTTTATGTTTGAAATAACATATGTATGAAAATCTAACTATGGGAAAAAGATTAGGGTTCCATGCATTTACGTCTTGGTCTGATACAAATCTCAGAGGGTAGCAATAAAAACTGGGTTTTTAGTTTAGCAAAGGTACTTGAGCAGATATACATCAAATTAATTTAAGCTTACGTAAACATAAGCTAAATGTAAACAATAACTAAATTCAAGGTGCTAGGTGTTGAGATTCCTGCATCTATCCTGTGAACATCACCAAATTTCTCTGTCATGATAACTGCCCTGATAGCTGACCTAAATGCTCAGTTCACTCACCTACCCAACTTTGCCTGGTTACCAATTATCACTCATCTTATCCACCTGCTCCTGCTGCTTTATTTACGGCTCAGCCCAGCTATCGGGCCAGATCATTGACTTTGTTTTTGAGTTTGACTTGCCATAGTTCATGATCTTGTTCTCTAGAGGTGAGAGAGGTTTTTATTGTTGTCGCAGTGTTCCTGATCATGTCCTCTCTCTTATCCACTGAATGTGGCCTGTTCCTAGTTTCATAGGGAGCTACAGTAGTTTTAACGTACCATATTTTTCCTCATATCATGCCTCGTTCAGCCTCTCAACTACTGAGCTTGCCTGTTCTCATCTGAACATTCTGCCTGAAGTCTCTCTTGGAGCCTTGGACCCCTGAACCTGCCTGAACTCTCTGTGGACTCCTGGAGTTCTGGACCAGGCATTTCCTTGATTTGATCGCGGACTACAGACTCCTGGATCCCAGAACCTTCCTGTTCCGAACTTTTTCCCTGACCTGGCTTGGATTCCTGCTGGTTGTCTGGGGCTGCAGCATCTGGTTCACTCTGGGCACCACCTGCCACATCCGGTTGGTACTCCACTGGCTGGATTACACCTCACTTTAAGGATATGGACTGAGCAGTTAAACCAGGTAAGTGACTCACATGAATAATCATCTTCTGTCAGATTATCGTAGTCACTTACCTATATTTTTGCTCCCAAACCAGTGATGGGTGGCGCCCCATCCTATCCGCTGTAGCTGCCTATCCGCTGTAGCTGCCAATCCGCTGTAGCTGCCAATCCGTAGATCCAATTAATGTTTTAAATAAACATTTTAAATCTTGATACTGTCTGTCTCGCCTTGAATATTGGGTCCTAAGTTCGGACTTTATTACAATTTCTCTTGTTATGCTTTTCCAGACCATTGACTTGTAATTCGCCAGTCGTTCAGTTTCATCTTTAGATGTGGGCTTCTGAAGTTGGCTTTAAGCTTGGAGATACTTACTCTTGGACTTGTAAACCATCTTCTTCGTATCCATGATTAAGTCCTTTATCTAAGCATCTGGTTATTATATGTTCAGCTGGGTAAAGCACATAACTCTCAGTTCCCTACAAGTCTATAGATTAATTTTTGTGTAATTGAAAGTGAGACTGAATGTGGCTCCTGTGTGGAGTACTTTTAGAAGTCAGTCTGCCCAAAAAGTGGGATATAAATTGAGTAAATTGTCTTTAACCTGACATTTTGGGGATTCATTAAGCAAGATGATTAAGGAGCCAGTCTCAAACGATGCAATGCTAACCACCTGCAGGTCAATTCTTTCAGTAGTGTTGGTCTGCTAAATAGGTAATGGGAGGGAAATAAGTTATGTGTGATAAGTAAAATAGTAACAAGTCGGCATGACACAAATAGAGGAAAACTGGGGGGAAAAAACACATGTCAGAGTAAAGTGGTTTTCAATTTATTGCAAAATGTGACAGTTGAAGTTAAACAATAATTTCCTCTCTATTCTACACCGAGCAATATACTGTATTTCTCTTTCCATAGTCTATTTACAATAAAGGTAACAAAAAAAAGAAAAAGCAGTTGAGCTTTAAGCTGCATTCCCTAAGCCACAATCCCATGTTTCCCATCATTCACACTACAGTAATGTTTCTGTGCACACTGTCAAATATTCCTAAAACATCATCAAAACCGTAAACTTGTTAATTTAATTCGAAAAGACAGCATCTCCAGTGTTTGCAGCGGCCCAACTAACACATCTGGATGAGCTTGTTATACAAATATTAGAAATGTCCAAACAGTTTCAATTAACAGATGATTAATCAATTGCACAACTTCAAAATAAGAAAATTAACCCAACACAGAGAACATTTACTCTTGCTTTCACCTAATTAAGAAGAATCCTTAATATTTTTTGATGGCTGATTTAACGCAGCCTGAAAGTAGCTAATCAGTTAGATGAATCTCTTCAAAGTGAAGGAAAAATACCAGAATGCAAAACTGAGGAATGATGTTGCAATAATATCTGAAACACAACTTTTAGTCCTGAGTGAGTAACAACGATACCTTAGTGAGAAGGAATGTGCACATGATATTCCTCACCGCACTCAAAGCTGCAGGCTAAAGAAAATGTCACAGGGGACTCAAGAAAAAATTCTGAGTAAGGGGTGTGTTGTTTGTTGGAACAAACGCTACACATACAGAACCAAGCTCTCCAAGGCATATAATTGGCCATCATAGCTGTATGTAATGCTATGTTAACAAATATGTTCTTCTGCTTTTGTGTTGCTGCCTTCTCCTCTGCCTGCTTTTATTTTTGTCTGCTCCTCAACTCCGGCTTTCTCCATGTGTCAAGGCCAGTTGGTAAGTGTAGAAAAACTCTTTAACATGGAGGAAGGGGAGTGGAACTGACACATACACGGCATGCTTCTGACACAAGCTTCACTCAAACCTACCTTCTCTTCACCTTTTCTTTGTCTCCTTTTCAGTCATACCTTCCCTGTTTTTTTCCTGCGACCTTCTCCCAACAAAAAACATGATGCATATGCAGCATGGATGGCTCTGGGCATGCATTACTTATGTTTGCACATATGGTCGCATGTCCATATAAGCCGCTGAGAAACACGACACAATGCAAATTCTGCATGTATAATTACAAAAGTAGTTGTTTTTATGTATTAAGTAAATGTGGTACAGAGTTTATCTTCACAAACATCAACAAAATTATTACATGATCAGGAAAATGTTTTTTTAATGTTTCACATCCGCCAACAAATACTAAAATCAGACAGAAATAAGCTGAATTTTTTTTTCTTCTTTTCCAATTATTGATTCCTATACTTATCAAAGCAGTATAACTATCCAACACATCCTGGTGCTGTGTGAAAAAGCAATTAAAACTTTTGCCATATCATCAGTTAACTGTGATTAAACATTTTTAGGAAGCTGAGTTAACTTTCATAATTCACATCTAGGCCTGGTATTGCCAGACTCTGGAATAAAGAAACCCCCTAAAACGGGAACATCTTTGGTATCATGAAATATGTAAAAACATCTAAGAAGATTATCATGCTCCTGCCTTAGGAAAAAAAAAACAGATGAGAAACATTCAAAAATCCAACAGTGGTAAACATTTCAGGAAGTTCCCATCCTACAAAATGTACTCCACAAACACATTAATGACCCATCCAGAAGGTCACAAAAGAATCAAGAACAGTATCTAAAGCACCCCAGGCCTCGGTTAAGGTCACTCATCATGATTTAACATTCAGAAAGAGACAGGGCAAAAATAGCAACCATAGGAAATTCACAAGGATAAAACCACAGCTGACTGAACACAAAGGTCTATTGCTACATAGAGATTTTCATGGTCTTTAGGGTTATTAGTAAAATAATCCTCAAGACTGGAACTTCTTGAAAAGATACAAGTCACACCAGCATATCCACATACAGTCTAAGAGGAAAACAACACAACACACAACATACTGTAGAAAGTTGCCTGTTCAAAGTCTGGATGCGAATATAATCAAACTTTATACAGGTGGTTCATGCTGAAAAAACAAAGTGGATAGTTTAGAACACTAAATTTCTTATTCTAGGCCTTGAGGTGGCAGTAATATAATGATCATTATCACATCACATTTATGTAAAAAACCTCAGAGAGCAAAATAAACCTGCTCAAAAGTATATTAAACTATTCGTGCATGTTCATCAACCATCCCCAAAAAAAATAAAATATCCCAAACACGCGACGGTGTTCCACCCGTGAACAACTTTTTCTTGGGTGCTTCACGTGAGTAGAAAAAGAATGAGCGCAGAGGCACCTTTAGGAGCGCAGCTGTCCGGGAGAAAGGACACCCGATTGTCAGGTCTGCATCACTTTTATATTCTTGCTTTTGTTTGAGGTCTCCCTACTGAGTAAAAGCCTTGCACAAATTCACTCTTGTTTGAGTGCTGTCCGAATCCCATTTACAGATTTTTTATGTTTTTTTCGGTCGGTACTGTTTGTATTCAGATTTGTATTCAGTTATATACCCCCTGAACTTGATCTGGTCCCAAGCTGTCTGTAGTCAGCCCCATGCTCACATATTTGTGTGAACCGTCCCTAAAAAGCGCATGCCCCGTATTGGTACATACTAGGGATGGAACGGTTTATAAAAACCGTCCGAACCGTTCGGTTCATCTGTCTCAGTTCGGTTCGCGTGTGTTGCGTTCGGTTCATGCACTGCTCCTTTTTCTCATAGGTGAAGCGTTTACACTCCAGAGCAGAAGGTGGCGGTACTGCGACCAAAGCCAACCACCAGTAGTAAACAAGAAGAAGAAGCAAAGCAGCGCAGCCGGGTGTAGCAGAAAAAAATCAGTTGTTGTGGAGAATTGTGGGGATATGGTGAGTTGGAAAGAACAGGAGTTGGAAGACGCGCCAGCAGCACTTTCTAGGTCTGCTGTATGGGCCCACTTTGCATTTAGAGTGACCTACGATGACAGCGGAAAGAAAGTTGTGTATAAAAGTGCAACAGTGTGCAAGCATTGTGCAACATGTGTTGTTTATGCTAACAGCAACACGACCAACATGTCAGCTTAGAGATTTTCCTAACAATCATACATATACCGAACCGAAAACCGTGACCACGAAACCGTGAACCAAACAGAACCGTGGATTTTGTGAACCGTTCCACCCCAGTACATACAGTAGCAGCCATTCAAAATGGCCCTTCCCAGTCAAACGCCAGCCAAATGGTTGATGTATGAATGTAGCGCAAGGAAGGAGGATTTTTTATTCAGTGATTTCTTTGGAGTATTCATTAATTTTCCAGCTGGTCCAGGCCTCTTTCTGTTTTCCCTGCCTGGCCTCTCCTATAAAAGTTGCCTGATCTTAAATGTTCAAGTTTAAGATCTATTAAGTCTACTGTTGCGCCAATGACATTTTTTAGCCCTGATACAGATACCCGATACCTGGCTGTGCAGTGTCGCCCAATACCAATACCATACCGATAACAGCTGAAATTGGTGTGTGTGTATATATGAAGAACTGCATACTACTTGGATATAAAATAATTGCCATCATGGCTTTGTCAAGCTGCGGCCTAACTTTGTGAAGAAGGAAAAAGACTAATACAAAGTGAAGAACTTTTTATTGCCTATCTGGAATGGCTTTCAAAGTGGTATTGTGCCCTATTTGTTGGTACTCGCCGATACCACCATTTTATCGCATTATCGGGGTCCTGCCCAATACTGGTATAGGTGCAAGGCAATTAATCAATTTAAAGAATTGTGTGACCACATCATTCTTTAGATTAAATAGTTTCTTTTTTTTTTTGGTGTACCAAATCACCCTCGTAATGATGAAACATTTTGCAGGCAAATTCCCTGATGGTGAGAATGACTAGCTTCACCACTGTTGAGCGTGTCAAGAAAATATCAATTTATGTAGACTAAGAGACTTAATATTTTTAGTTTTGTAATGGTTAGACAATGTGTCTTGCAAGCTGGGAAACGGACAGATAAAACCTGTATGATTTTAATACTACTTGTTCTTGTTAAGTCAAAAGAAAGGTATGCCTTTTGCATTTGGGTCATGTCAATGCTGGTTTGATTTCATACCTAAAGTGAATTGCTCTAGAGTCTGTTCGAAAGCTGGTCTTTGTTCACAGCGACACAAAGAGTAAGGATAATGAATTCTGGTCCGTTTAACAAATCCTGGAACCAATGTAGCAGATTACCCTTACAGGGACTGAGAATAGTATGTCTGGTATTCGTGATGCTCTAATACCAGGGTCTTATAGAGGCCAAGGGCTAGTTTTGGGTTATACGGGTATTGAAAACAAACATATGCAATGAGTATGTATCCCATACCACTCTTTTAATGAACACCTTAACATTTAGTATGAAAAAGCAATTAAAGATTACTTTATATTTTGACTGCGAGTAAAAAAACTGTTTTAAAGTTTACAACAAGAAAATAGAAACCAATCTTATGGTGGTTTACCCTCTTGGTCCAGACCTGAAGTAAATTTTGGTCAAACAACCCACTGTTTGAGGTGGTCTCAGGCCAATTGTTCACCCCGTCAGAAGTTCCCCTAACAATGATTGATTGAACTTTAACTTTTTTGCAATAACTGGCTTGTTGAACAGCCTAAGAATTAGCAGATGGCTTTGTACCTACCAAGTTTCTTCCTCTAGAGTGTGCTTTGCTTTGTTCACTCTCCAATTACATCGAGTCTATCAGCAGAAGCTCTTGCAAAAGTGACAAACAGAACATTTTCTGTGGGGCCTTTGTTTGAAGGGAACAAAAAACAATTGTTAGCAAGACTGTTCTTCTTTTCTGACACTGTCCCTGCTGAATCCCTATTATTACATGAAGTCATTTTTCATCTGTATGAGAACATAGAGTTTCAATATGAGTAAATGGCTTGTTCATCTCAACTAACACCTTTAAGCTTTTTATTTTAAGTTACGTTTCTAAACATAAATGCCTGCTCACAGAAGATACACTCAACTGCTACACTAGATGTTATTCTACTGGGTACTGCTGAGTAATTATTAGCCAAAGATATCACTAAACAGCTTTGTTTTTCAGGGAAGAGCGACTTCAATTATGCAGCAGATGTTTAGATTATTAATATAGATGTTACTTCTCTGCACCTATGTTAACTGCTCATTATTATATTTCGATAAAGAGTAAATAAAATCCTTCGTAATAAAACTCAGATTGAAGAAAATTTGTTGTTTTGCTGTTAATTCACCACACCGGTACTTTAAACTTTGTTGATCTTTGGAGAAACTCTCAACATTACCTGTCATACTGATCCTTGATAACATTATCAAAACCATAATCATTCCAGTACAAAGCTGCTGCTATGAGACATTGGAGATGAGTATTGTCAGAATCTAAAGGGACAATAAGAAAGACATAACTCAGCACATTAAACAGAAAGTGGATTCTCTCAGCGTAAGACTATGCATCTTAAGTAAGGTGTGTATAAATGAAAGCTGAGCTGAAGCCTCCACGTCCTGAACCCTTATATGCTTTATCACTCTGCTAACATACGTGTAAATGCATCTATTTGTAATTCTCTATGACAGACCAACAAAGATAGGAATCAGCTAAATGACAATTACCTATGGTTTTAACAGTTTATTTACAAAATAAAATTATACTATGGTTGGAGTTCAGGTTTATGAAGTCACCTTTGATAGGACCACCATTCAATGCAGATACACATCTAAGGTCTATACATTAGATTTGTGTTCATTCTTCTTTGTAAAATAGCTCAATCTCAGTCAGATCAGATGGATAGTTTCTTTTAATTATCAGTGTTTGTAACAGATTCTTAATCAGATTAAGGCCTAGACTTTGACTGGGCAATTTTAATACATAAATTATGCTTTGATCTAACTCATTACATTAAAGCTCTGGTTGTATGTTTAGGGTTGCAGTCAAAGATTTGCCCTAGTTTACAGTGGCATCCAAAAAACATTTTAGTTGCAAGAATTATCCCGCATCTAGCTCCATTCATCTTCCATTCATTTCAGACCAACCTTCCACAGTCAGTTGGAAAAACCCTCGCACAGGATGAATCTGCTGTAAGAAGGGGGCATCCAGAATGATGAGTTAGTTAAGGATAGATATTATTTAGGTTAAACATTTCTAGCATTTGTAAAAGTTTTGAAAATCTGTGTATCGAGAAACCAATTTTCTGCTCATTTGTCATGTTAAATCATATATTTTCTATCAGTGAAGTGGAATAACCAGCTTTGGAATGTGTGTGTGGTCCAGAAAAACAACATTAAAGGACAACTAGCTGATAGAAAATCAATTTAGAAGGTTTATCTAACACTAACAGACTTTTCTAACCAAATTTATTTCCTTTATGAGGGAAAGATAAAGATATGTCAGCAGGGAAATGTTCCCTTTCTTTCTGCCTTCAGCTTCATATTAATCTAGCATGCAGGGCAGGGAAAACAGACTGCTCCACATTTAAAAGGAATTACTGTAATTCACCAGGTAATAGATAAAAAAGACCTATAATAAAGAGATACTGATGGGTAGTCCTAAAAGCATTTACTTGACGGAGAAAAGTATTAAAAGTAAGTAAATGTTTCCTTCAACAGAACACTGTGATTGACCTATTTTCATTTCTTTTGTGTCCTTCATTTTGCACAGTGATGAAAAGACAAAGTTCAACACAAAGTGTTGAGTTAGCTCAATGAAAGGGAAACGTTTAACATGACTGCTGAGGGCTTCTTCTGTTATTTAGCTGACATAACTGTAAGAACATGGGCTGCATATGCTTTGCTTTGCTTCAGGCTGCAGCTAGAGCTTATTTCTGCAGGAGGTTTCTTCCCAGTTAAAATTAGCCGTTTGTTAGAAGTTACTCAAAAGGAATCAGTGCATGTAATTTATATTACTCATACAGTATTTATAATGCTGTAAACACTTGACCTTGTGCAATATGTGTTTAGATTATCATGGCATGTACAATTATATGTACTGAAATGATTGACCTTTATTGAAAAAATACGTCTAATTTAAATGCACTTATCAGTCATCAGCATATCACTAAAACAAACTGAAATGTCTTCCGGCAAACAGAATATTATTGTTTGACAGTTTTATCAGTTTCCAGAAAAAAACAAACCTTTAAGTGTGAATTCATTTGCACAGAGAACTGCCTCCCAACCGGTTTGACCTCATTCAGCTTCACTGGACACTATTTTCAAAACATTATTTGTCTAAAGGGATCCTGGAGCATTGCTTTACTGTACAGTATGGCTGAAAAAATTAAGCTGATTAATTGTGATTAATTGATTATTGAAATAAACATGACCTAATTTGGTAATTGATTAACCATTAACTGGTGTATAGAGACTATAAAACATGCCTTTAGCTGACCGAGTGAACCGCTTAGAGAAGTAATGATAACAAGAAAAAATATATAAACATTTTGCTTTTAAGATAAAAGAAATTTTTGGTCAGTCAATATTCTCTATCCAGAACTCCTCAAGTGGAGAAATATGAGTTTCACCTGTTTTAATTTCATAAAAAAATCTTCTTTAAGGAACCTTTGGCTATCCGATTATTAATCAATTAATCAAAAAATAATCAAGAAATTAATTAATTAAATCATAAGTTGGAGCACCACTGTACATGTTATCATCATGGCAGCGCCTGGGGGCAGTGGCCTGATTTGGCTCTTGTCAATTCCACAAAATATGCCATTGGAGTGCTACAAACCAAACATCGATCCCACATCTACGACAGCCAACACCTGCTGGAGTTACGGTCACAAAATATTTTTAACACAGCCACTCTTAATCGTTTAAAAGCAAGAAGTGCCACGGACATATGTAAACAGAGTGGCAGGCTCACGGAGCAGGCCATGCAGAAGAGAAGGAAGCGATGTGCTAGGCGACGTAAGAGAGGCTGCAGAGGTGGGCTAAGGGCAATGCTAAGAAGGAATTTCCACAGAACACGATCCCATCAATCCGGCTCTCCAACATCCGTTCACTGGACAACAAATAGGATAAGCTCCGACTCGAACTCTCTTCTAAAACAGAGATTACTGTAGTAACTAGGGCTGGGTACCGAACATCGGTTCTTTTATGGTACCTACCGAAATGCTTCGGTTTTACAGAGTATCGAAACATGCCTCGTCTTTCGGTACCAAGTTTCGGTGATTGGCTGTAACACTTAACGTGATTGCGTCATCCAGGAAAAATACACAGGTGGTCACGCCTACAGCCAGGGTTCATGTGTATCTGTTGTGAACTGGTTGCGAACGTCGTGGAACCCCTTTAAAATGACCCCTAGGTCAAAAGTGTGGCTTCACTTTATTAACACTGATGCCAATAGTGCGCAATGCAATACATTGTGCA
>NW_015150916.1:272903-280977 GCF_000732505.1 Cyprinodon variegatus | reverse complement strand
AGATATTTGTGTAAAAATGTAAGGAGTAGAAGTAAAAAGGTCCTCACAATGTAACAGTGAATATTAGACACTGAATTTTTTTTTTTTATGTAAGAGGAAAAATGTAAATGGAAAAATCAGAGCTTAAAATAAAACTCAAGATTTGTACTTTTTTATGTTGTGTAATTTTCTTTTTCTTTTTTTTCGAATTGATATTATAAAACTGGTATCGAAAAAAGTATCGTTCAGGAACCGGTATCAAAGTGAAGGTATCGGTATTGGTACCGGAACCGAACATTTTTGAACAATACCCAGCCCTAGTAGTAACTGCTGCGCCATCATCCTGACTGAATCATTGGACAATGCTATTAACCTAGAAGGGCTCACACTATACCGCGCCGATAGAAACAGAGAACTAAGCTGTAAGACTAGAGGTGATGGGTCTGTGTTTATATCAACAACAGCTGGTGTAAAAATGTTACATCGGTCGCCAGCTTTTGCTCTCCAGACATCAAGTTTCTGACTATAATCAATTTCCTACCACCAAACTCTGGTGAAATCTCAGCAAAATACCCATGAAAAGAGGCAAAGACTGAGTGTCAATGTTTGATTAATAATATCTAACGGAAATATATGGCTTAAAAATAGAACAGTAAAAATGCATCAGAAAAATGCATTTTGAACTGAAGCAAGAGATATAATACAAGGCAGAGGAAAAAATGGCAAATGGCTATGTACTTTGCTAATGACATTAACTTAGTGAGGACTGTGCCATTTATACCAGCCTTTTTCACAAGAAAGACAATTTTGCAGGCCTGATTTACTTAAGTAAAGGCACCATAAATGCCTTTGAAGAAAGGGAGAGAGGAGCTAAAAGTCACAGTGAGCAAAAGATTGTTTCAGAAGTACCAACATACACAGAGGGGACAGCCTTCTATATCCAATGTAAAAAATCGGTAAATAGGAAACAGAATAAAAGCCTACAATTCTATCTTAATGTGTTTTTTTATTACTCAGATGAAGAGCATGTACATAACAGGATAAAATAGCCTTGCAGCCATAAATTATTTGAGATGACACTTGGCTGTGGTATATTAAGAAAACCCTTGAGGAGGCATGTGGTAGTAATGACCAGAGGCAGGTTGTAGATTTAATTAAGGAAATATCTGTTTAAAAGACTGAGCTCAAAGCTGTTCAGCATTGCAGAATCTTCCATTTTATATTTAAAGATATTTCGGACGACTGCAGCAAGCTCTGCTGGAGAAACACATTAATTAGTATGGAACGAGGCCCATGAGATAACCAACTCTAGATTTTGAATAAGAACATTGAATTAGTTCAAATGGTTTAGAAGAAACAAAAAGAGTATGGAAGGAACAAACCACATTTTTGTCAAATAATAACAGAAATATATGAATAAAACTCCCTTATCTATATATGGAATCTCTAAATGAATAAAATAACCTATAGCAAAATAAAATACATTTTTATTACCTGTAAAGGAATCATTCACTAAAGTTCATCCAGAAAAAAAGGTTTTAAATTTTACAAAATGATAAATAGATACTATACCTAAGCAGTTGTACTCTTGTCTAAAATGATAGGCATGATAACTGGTTATGAGTTTGTAAAACAAAGCAGTTAAAGTGAAATAAAAGCCAAGGATATGTCCAAACTAATGGTGTGCAAGCAACTGTGCTTTCTGCTAATTGGAACAACAATAAAACTGGATAATATGGTGAAATAAATAAATAGATGGATGGTAATAAATATTGGAAAAAAGACTACTACAGCATTGCTATGTGCTTTATTTTTGATGTTAGGAAAACCCATTTTATGGGTGAAGGAAATTTGTAACTAATGGCAGGGAAAATCTAGAAAAAGATGTCAGATTGCTGAGGTATTGCAACTGAAGTTTAAAGAAATAAAGTTAGGAGGTTATTAAAAAATCAGCTTTCTCCTCTGCAAATATGATCTATTAAATAGATGATAAACTGACAGACCTTTAGGCCTCAAACAAAAGTTTTTTTTCTTTTCCAAAGCTGTCTCCAGTAGCAGAATACATATTGTAGATGTCAAATAAATCAGCATTAATGTCTTCGAGCAGAACTCCAGATTTAAGAAATATTAAAGGTATAGTGGAGGATTTTCGTGAATTTTTGAAAGGACACGCCCTCTCCACCCAAAAAAAAAATGCACATGTAAAACCCTGTACCCTCTCCCAAAAGGGAACGCCTATTAAACACGTGCGAGAGCTTGCACGAGTCCATTTCTCCTCGTGCACGCTCTGTTTAAAAGTTGCTGTTTGCATCTCTCATACAAGCTTACAAAAAATTTCAAAAGAATATTTGCATTTTACCTCTATATCAGACTCACCACCAGTAAGTGAAAATGGGGACGAGCACGTAGGACGGCCTTACGTAAACATATCACCAGGATGATTGACAATTAGGAGGACCACTTATTGTGATTATCTGATTATCCCCTCGGAAAAAGAACATCCTCCACTATACCTTTAAGAAACACAGATATGCTATCAAATTAGGATTTTGGAAACCATTGCTGCATGCATAGATGTAGATATATGGCGATTACAACTAACTTAAAGAGTATTTGGGGCAGCGTCAGGCATTCCAACCCTTGCTTTTTGCAGAACCATGTCACCAGACTTACATATAAGGAGAAATAGTTAAGCAAAGCTTAACGATGAATATTTTACAGTAAGCAAGTTCTGTGTTAGAATTGTGTGCTTATTTTATTAACCAGTTATTTAGGTTTCTGAACTTAATCTTGTAATGGTCTGAAATATCATAACAGTACTGTTATAATGCTGAATTTTGCATTCAAGTGCTTTGGGATGTAAACCTAATTTTTCATGGTTTAGCCAGCATTAAGTTTGAAACGAAATACAGTGTCTATTTGATTCATTACAATAAATAAAATCATAAATAGACATATTGTAAATGGAAATAGTGTCATAGATATAAAATAAAGTGCCCATTTGATAATCATTACATTTGCAAGTTCTTTTGGGAAAAAAAAAAAAAAAAACTTGAATAATTCTCTTAAAACAGGACAGTGTTCCTCGAGTATCATAGTGTTGCGGGCTGCTGAAATTCAGGGTGCTATATGGGCTCCATCCCCCTAGGTTATTCACAGTGCATTTCAGCACAATTGCTCATCAAATTGAAAGCTGACAAATTACACTGAAATTATGCCTAAACACTGAATTTCAATGAGGGTAACAGGTGTGGGTATGGTGTTTTAAATACATTCATTTAAGTAATAAATGTAATGCTTTTAAAAACCTAGAAAAGCAATCATCTACAAGTAGGAAATGTTCCTCCATATTGTGACTTTAACCTATAACTAAAATTCAGCAATGACCTGAATCATTAGCAAATTTAAATGAATTGTTTCTTGCCTCTGGTAAAAGGTTTTGCTAAATCTGTTCATACTGTAGCTTTTTAGGTTAACCTGAATTATTATTCCTAAAACCATAACCCCCTTGGCAGAGGTAAGGAAAGAACTAGGATAGCATTCATTTCAAAGAAAAGGTTTACTCACTCTATGGAGGAAACTCTTTGTAGTCACTTGTAGTATCCATACAGATACAAGCACTGAGTAAAATCTACACCATTCATCCTAATTTAAACACATATGGGCACAGAAATACATGTAACATGACTTGATGTTTTACAAATTATGTCCCTTTTATTTAGATGTTGGTCTGCGTAAAAAGATTTGTCAAGATAAGTAACCATGCCATATCTGAATGTTGGATGTTCTGTTTACAGCTATAATGTCGATTTAGAGTACATATTGAAAGGAACATTTTATTCCAAATTTATTTGTATAATAGATTAAGGTTTAATTATTCTCAATACAATCTTGCAGGAAAACACAATACCAAGCCATATTACAACAAGACAGCTGAGGTTCTGGCACTCTGAGGTGAAATGTCAGCATTTACATTTGTTCAGGATTTCACTACCATAGAGTCACTGCCCTAAGCCCAAGTCCAAGCCGTTGAAAGACACAGAAAGTAATAATTTCTTCATAAAGCTACAGACAATGGAACAGCCTGTTAGGAGCAAAAATTCAATTGAGAACATAGTGTGCAGCAGATTTAACAAACCTTGCTGGTTTTCAATATGAAACTTCTAAATTACATTTAGGTAAAGGGTGAGTGTGTAGGAGGAGTAAACTATGGTAAAAAAAAAAAAGAAAGAAAGAAAAAGGTTATAGTCAATCCCATTATCTGTGAAAAGTTTATCAGTTTTAATAAAAAATTGAAAAAAGAAGGTTTCCATAGATGTGTCAGATTTAGGGTGTATTTAAGATCAAAGAGAATAAAACCTGAAATGAGACAAATCATTATTTTGACAAACTATAACAGAATAAGTAGATATACTTACGATCTCCTAAAATCTAGCTCCTTACAACAGCCTGATAGGAATTAACAAAAATAAATGGGTTAAAAAATAACAGACATATTACCATACTCCTACTCTACAACATCCATCCATCCATTTTCCATCCATCCATTATCTGACACGCTTGTCCCAATTGGGGTTGCGAGGGATGCTGGTGCCTATCTCCAGCTGTCTACGGGTGAGAGGCAGGGTACACCCTGGACAGGTTTCCAGTCCATCGCAGGGCAACACAGAAACAATCAGGACAAACAACCATTCAAGCACATGCTCACACCTAAGGAGAATTTGGAGAAGCCATTTAACCTAACAGAAATGTTTTTGGACTGTGGGAGGAAGCCGGAGTACCCGGAAGAACCCACACATGCACAGGGAGAACATGCAAACTCCATGCAGAAATACCCCAGGCCAGGAATCAAACCCGGATCCTTCTTGCTGCAAGGCAGCAGTGCTACCAATTGCTCAGCCCCTACAACAGCTACTATCGATTAAATTGGGACATTACATTACATAACTTCATAATTGCAGGCCTGGTGTCTCTCTCTCTCTTTCTCTGCAGGGCGTGATGGGCAGGTGTGGTTCATCTATGTTAATTTGGAGGCTACTTAAGGAGCTTGGACCAGGAGGAGGGAGTCAGTTCTTTCTCGCTAGCAGCATGGTATATGACCTACCAGCTTGCTTCAAGATCTCTCTAAAGCCAGCTCTAATTCCTTGTCTCCGTCTTTTCCCTCCTAGTTACCAACCAAGCCAAATAAACCTCCAAGCCTGGACCTTCCTCATCTGTTGGATCTCTCAGGTCACAGTCTGCTGCAGCCCTCCTCCAGGAGCCCGCCTGCCTGTCCACCCTCCTACACACCATCATCAGAAAGAGAGTCTCAATTTGCACCTGGACCCAGGACACCATCCTTCCAAGCCCAAAACAACCTCAAACCCCGTGAGTTAAGCATTCTCCACCTTCCCACCTCCTCTGAACTGTTATTCACCATCACCCTATCTTTTCCCCAAGCAGAACCCAGGAAGATCCTGCCAGACACCATTTCCTGTTCATTATTAAATAAAGCCTTTTCCTTAAACTAAGTGACTGTCTCCATGGTTGCCCTGCTTCAGAGTCGTTCTTCTCTAAACATGACAGAATTAGTCTTTTACAAGTTGAAATAAAAGGGAACTGTTAATTTTGAACTCTACATTGATTTAAATAAACAGAAAAGAAGGTATACAAAGTCTAGGAAAAGGTTTTGATTATTCAATTTATATTACTATGTACAGCTGCCACTAAAGCAAATATTAACCATCTCACTGTGGTCTGAAACATGGGAGCTGTCTCATTTACCAAACCGACAACAATTTCCTGTTGTTCGACTTCCTAATCTCTGATCTCAAGGAAATATCTGCACAGACAGATGTAAGTTAAGATTAAGAGTAATTTAGACTGGAAGAGTGTCAGTTCATGCCCAGGTGATAAAACATCTCAAGGTTCCTTTTGATTTAGAATCATTTTGAATGGAAAGATGATTCTACTATAAAATGAATGCAATGAAGGACACATAGACAACTACACAGAAGAAAACAGAAATCTTTTGACTGTTTCACCAAAAAATCGCTAACAGAGCAGGGCACACAATGAAAGCTAAAACAATTATCCATACCAAATTTACAAGAGCTATGACTTGTAAGAACACATTTAAAGCCTGTCTTGCAGAAGACGGGCTTTAAATGTGTTCTCTAATCTTGAGCTTCTTTCTAAATAAGAGAAAAGCTTATGCTCTGGTATGAGAAGGAGCTAACTAGCAATACCTATAGCGTTATTCAGGAAACACGTCACATTATCTACATGGCAGACAAAGACAAATTATTTAGTCTGAAAAAAGAAAATATCCTTTACATCATTAATGCGTTTATTTTTAACACCGGAGATTCAATACAAATGAATCATAGCAGAGAACCTGGTAAAACTAGCCTTATTTTAGAAAAACCTTGCTCATTGGATATTATCTTAAATCAAACATATAATGTGAATCTGGAGCAATGGGATCCAGACCCCTAGCAAGGACTTTAAAGTTCCAGCAAGGCTGTTTCTAAGGAACCAGGGAAGGAAAAACATCATTGCAGGTTAAAGGTTAAATCTATTTATATGTTCTACATCAGAAGTAAAATAATTCCTCACATTATACTAGTGAGAACTTTATATCATCTTCACACTCAAGACTAACAGCAAATACATACTTTATAAGGTGTGCTTACCATGTCCGAAGAGCACTGAGCTGCTGACATATTTAATGCATTTGCTGCACTGGAGAGTTTTTACTGTATTACCAGAGAACCGTATTTCTGTCATAACCTTGACTGTCTCCTGATGTTTTTCAGCAATTTTTACTTTTTCACACTTTTCCCCCCTGAGGAGTTCAGGTGAAGGTATAGAGTGGCTCCATGTTTTTTAGGTTTAAAAGGGGCCAAGTGACTTGGAAATGGTAGACTAAGTGCCACTGTGTGGGGGAGAATTGCTCCTCTGTGCATTGTTAGAAATATGATGAAAGAAACAAGATCAAACAGTTCAGGAGTTCAGATATTATTTGGCTGGAGGATTAATGAGCATGTAGTTTAGATTGAGTCAGATTTAATGCCGCTTTTATTGTCAATTTAGTCTCAGGAGATCCTGACTGTTATTGGCTCTATAAGAATGGAGCATACGTTATCTGTTTATGTTGATGAAATAAACATATCTAAGTTCCTTTTGTACAACCTACTTTAGAACCTATCATATTTTAAAGCAGAATTACCTTTGAAATTTGAGGAATCTTTTAAAAACTTAAAGCCAGTCTTCTCTTCATTCTTGTTATGCTTGGACTTAAAGAAATGCTGAAAAAGATATTCTCATTATTGGTAAGATAAGCCTGGGTGTTTTTAATGTGTCATCAAGTAGTCAAGAATTTCTACAAATACCCCCACTTGTCCCCCAAATATATACAAATCAAATTGAGTATTATTTTACACATATTTAGCATGTTCTTGTTTAACATCATCGCTACGAGGATGCCATGCTTGATTTTTGCATCATTTTAGAGTCTCCACCAACACTTGAGTATTTTAAATTGAATGATGTCCAGGTGTTAAATGTCACTGATTGCATCGCTGGGGACTATAATGAAGTTGTTGAGGTTTTTGTTTTTGGGAAAAGTATTTATTATCGTTGAAGTAAACATCCAGCTACATAACATTAAACAATATTGTGTTTTGTGAGCAACCTAATTGGGTTTGTAAGAATAATCATATTTTCTTTCTAGTTTTTGTTTAGTTCATACTGCTTGGTTAAACCTGTTAGGCAGCCAGACTGGCTGGTGATTATCAAGTGTGCAAACTCTCTTTTCGGTATATAAAAAAAGCATTAACATTTGGGTTTTGGTGATTATTGATGTAAAACATTAACCTGACAACAGCCAGATGCATGTCTCGCTCCGCCCAGCTCCACTCACATACATCTGGGAACCCGCCATAGGAATTGCCTTTACTGAAGGCTGGGCCTTATCAAAACTCCTTGCATATGATTGGATAAGCCACTTGTCTGTCATCTTTATTGACGTGCTATTTCAACCACTCCCACCGCAGCTACCCCGTGACGCTGTGAGAGGAGGAGCCATTTGGTAGATCAAGCTCTTGCCAACTCA
>NW_015150916.1:184471-270537 GCF_000732505.1 Cyprinodon variegatus | reverse complement strand
ACCATACTCTTTACTCCAGAAACATGAAGAAGTCATGAGATTGTCATGTTTAGAACACAGCGAGTGCTAACCTTAAATACCTAAAGCTTATTATGTATTAATGTTCAGTTCTTGGCAACCTTCCATATCCAGTATCTGTCTTATCTTTTATCAAAAACTAGTGTTGCACCGATACTGATACCAATATCGGCCAGGGCCCTGATCAAGCACTAAAATGGTTATACCAGTATCAGCAAGCACCAACAAATAGGGCACCGATACCATTTTGAGAGCCAAAAGTTTATTCAACTATTGTAACCCATTCCAGGTAAGTATTAAAAAGTTCTACTGGATTCAGTTTATATTAGTCTTGTTCCTGCTTCACAAAGGTAGGCAGCAGCTTGACAAAGCCATGATGGCAATTATTTTACATTCAAGTATTATACAGTTTTTCATATATACACACCCATCAATTTCCAACAGATGGTATCGGTATTGGTCAATACTGCACAGCCAGGTATCAGGTATCTGTATCGGGCCAAAGAATGGCATCGGTGCAACACTATCAAAAACTAGGAAAAGCCCAGCTTTGGTGATGTCATTTTCCCTAACATTGCCTTTATCCTACTAAATAATGTTGATCCCCTCTAACTGTTACCAAACTTCAACCTCAATTAAATGATGCAAACACCAAGAAACTTCTACCAGACAGCTAAAGTATATTTAGGGTCAGATGGATTAAAACAGAAGGGAGACACAGATTTGAGAATAAATGTAGTAACCCAATCAAAAAGCGCTTCCCGGCTACATGTCTATGCCACCAGATTACTGCATTTTTTCCCCCAACAAGCATATTTGTTTGTTCAAGTAAACCAAGATGTGTGTCGAAATCAAAGCATAAAAAGCTGTTAAATTGTTAAATTTAGATTTTGATTCTTTTCACCTCATAATAACCAGGCCTGCTAATGGGGCATTTGAATTTCTTATATTCAACATAAATTAATGTTATATCAATGAAATCAAATGGACCTTTTAATTTCTTACTTAACAAATGTGTGTTTATATGATTTACAAGAATTGCAATGGATTAGAAATTTTGGAATACACAAACAAACTGAAATACTCCGTTTGTTGAATGTGGAACTGTTCATACGAAACACTTAACCACTCACACTTGGTACACAGTGCACGGACAAGCTTCCCCCTTGAAGCCAGTTTGAAAAGGTTTATAGAATCTTAAAATAGCAGCGTGGTCTGTGAGCACAGGGATTAAAAAGAAAAAAAGACACAGTGACTATAGAGCCGCTGTAGTGTGACATCACACAGACAAATACACCACACAAGAACTCTGCCATTGCCATCGCATTGTGCTCCCCAACTGGGGCGTGAGAAAAGGAGTAGAGCAGAAAAGATGGCAGGAGAAAGGGGAAATTGGATAAGGCTGGTAAGATATGACAAAAAGAAAGGGAGAAAGTAAGAAAACACAGAAGATGGCTGTGAAATAGGAGGTCAGGAGGAAGTGATGCAGGGGAGTGGATGAGCAAATATATATATATCAATGCAGTGAAGGAAGCTGACTTGTGTGGGACGACTACTGCAGCGCGGTGTGTTTGAGGCTGAGTAGAGATGAGTGCTGACAGATCGGAGTGAATTGCAAACCATCATGCACACACATCTTTACATAAAAAACGCACACAAACACAGGTGTAAAGACTGCAGGTCCAGTAAAGGTAAATCTCTCAATGTACATGAAAACCTGTTGGATGAAAGCAGCATCCTGCTGTTCTGTCACACAGCACAGGCAGCCAACACGACACATCAACACTGTGTATGCTAAACAGCTGCAGCAGCTCTGCTGAGGAAAGATTGACATCTCCAGCAGCTGTTTCCAACAAGAAAACAAGAATTGAAACTCACTGCCAGCATGGGCAGTGAAACTGAATAAAGACACATAAACAGTTACATGAATGCTTTTTAAGTAGCAAAAGGTTGTTTTTTTTCTACTTTGATAAGTAAAACCTATATGAATACAGGGGAAATAAAAATGTTGTATCCAAGCAGTTTTGGGAAATGTCAAAACTGTACACACTGAAACTGCAGTGGCTGATATATACTGGAGCTTTTTAAAAAGCTTTTGTTGCACAGTTTAGTATTTAGCTGGACAGAAGGTTGGGGGGAAAAATAAAAGACATGCAACAACTGTATATTAAGGGGCCATAAATAAAACCAGGGACAACTGAGTTGAACACTGTAGTCTCTGCCTATAGCGCACCTGCCTGGTGCCCTCTGTGGCTCTAATGTGTTGGAAGTAAAAAAAAAAAGAGAGAGAGAATGGAGAAAAAAAAAAACAAAAAAACACAAATCAAACTCCATTCCTGGAGGTCCGGTGTCCTGGAATTTATAGATGTCTCTGCCTCAACTCCAGAGTCAAATATTCAGGTCATTAGTATGACCCTGGAGAACTGAACTGCATGCTAAGAGGTAATTCAGCAGTTTGATTCAAGTATCATTCCTGGGGGATATCTAAAAGATTCAAGATACTGGCCAATAGAATCTAAAAAGTAGTGATGTTATGAGATGAGCCGAGGCTTTTAAGCATGTGTCGAGTAATGGAGGGGGCGTTTCCCCGAAGTGGTGTCGAGGCGTGATTCATTTAGGGGAGGGGCCAAAATTGATGACGTCCGAAGCCTCGCTACAGCTGACCACTTCGAGAAGTGGTTCAGAAAGGAGACAGGCACAAGGGGGCAGCAGAGAGTAACTAAGAAAATGCAACACAGCCTAAATAGAACACAAACTGGAAAACAAACCAAATATCAACAAAACAGGATGATATAAATAACTCAAAACTCAAAGTCCAAAAGCGGAGAACGATAACACCCTTCATGTCATGCATTCATCTTCAGCCCTCCTAAGACATCTTTTAATAAATCCATTGCAACCACTTGCCCTTTGTTGTTGTTTTTTGTGTGTTTTCTTTCTTTCAGAGAACATTTAGAAAACCAAAAAAACAAACGTTTCATGGAGCACTCATGATTGTAGCATCCTAAAATGCAAAGGTCACATTCAATAAAATAAAACCTCAGCGTAACTTGAGACAAATAGCAGAAACCCGCATATTATGGATTTACATCGAGGCTTAACGATTTTACCAAATATCAAAACTGTGATTATTTTCAACCAATATTACATCTGCAATTTTATATAAATTTTCCTTTCCACTACCCAAAAGTATAGAGTAGTGATGGGTCCAGCAACACTGATGCGTCGAGCCATAGAGCAAATCACTGTATTGCTGCTTGTGTCCTTACAAGAAAGTCATGTGACCGATACAGGAGTTGTTTCCAACTGACACACTAAACTGTGTTTAAAAACATATCTGTCAACATGATGCATCGGCTAAAAAACTGTCTCCTCTTTTGCAGTTCATCATTAAAATTATCAAGAATTTTGGAGCAGCCTAAAAGGAAAAGGAACGTTTCCGCTGTTGCGTTTTTTTTTTAGTTTTCTTGTTGTGTCATACTTTTCCTCGCAGTTATCACTCAACTTATTTAGTAAATAAACTTATCATCTTAGCTTATTTAGTGTTTTTACTAAATAAGATATTTTCATTTTAAACATAGACATGAAATAATTCAATATAACCTACAATAACATACATTATATCATTGTTCATTATATGACCATTGTTGCAGGATTTTACTGTAACCTTTGTATGGAAAAAGGACTTACTTCTGTTTTCATGCATGGATCTGCATGCTGGTTTTAACCACTGATCTCTATTTATTCACTGGATTGCTGATTGGCTGAAAAAAGTACCATGCTGGTACTCCCCACTCCCACAGAGAAATGCAGTAAAAATGCCTACATGTGTAGCATTTGGCTGCAAAAACAAGACGTTTACCGGCTGTGGGAAGATGTTTCACAGGTAATTTCACAAGTCAGTGGATGTACTAACCAAGAAAATCCACATCTTGGACTGACTCGAAGTTTGCAAATGCAATTAATTGCCTGTCCTTAATATACATGACTCCAAAATACAACATTTTATGCCTGGGATGCAAAGTGTGAAAGAAGACAAACACAGAAAATCATCCCAAATACCCAAACACCACTGTGATGTATGGTAGAATCAGTGAGCTTGACAGCATTGATGAGAGGATACATTATACGGTTAGTTGGAGACCGTAGTAAAGGATCACTTTACAGTAGAACAAAAATCCTAAGCAGACAATGGCAACTATAATTAGGCTGTTAGGATCAAAGCATACTCATGTGTTTTCCTGGTCAAAGTCTAGACTTAATTTCTATTAAGAATCTGTGGCAAGGTTCACAGAAACTCTTATCCAATCTAACTGAGTTTGCTAAACCTTGCAAAAAAAGGATCTCTACATGTACAAAGCTGGTAAAGGTATATAAAAAGTACTGTATGCCTTTCCTAATGTAGCCAATAGCAGTTCTGAAAAACATCATCTCTAGGGAGCTGAATAGAATCTAATGAGGCATTCTTCAAGCATGTTTTTATTTCCTTCATCGTCACAAATATGGCTGACTTTTATTTGTAATTTTACATAAAACAAATATTGTAACTTTTGGCTTGAAAAATTTTATAAGATGTAAAGGGTTTTAAATACTTCTGAGAAAAGCTGAGATTTACACAGAATCTAGTGAAAACTTGCAGCTTCTTACAAGTCTAGTGAGTGACTTATCAGAATAGATTATATCAGTAAGCACAGTTTTGCCATCTCGATAATCCAGCATCAGCATTCATTCCTAACTTTCCACTTACACTTTTCCTGCAGGTTAATTTATCAGTGGCCTCCAGGTTAAATGAAATAACAGAAAAGCTACAGCATTTGGCCTATCTCTGAGTAATGCAGCGCTAAGCCATGCTGGGAATGCTTTCTTGTCCTCTAACTGTTTAGTTGCGGATGCTGCTTTTTTTCCAGCAACAAATTTAATGTCTTTCAAGAGAAGGATGCATTCTGTTCCTGTTATCAGTGGAACCATATGCAGCGGAGACATTATAAACTGGTGACTTATTCCTACTTCTGGAAGTGGAATTTTTTTTAAAGATAACATTCATTTTCTCACCCTCAGCTCTGATGAGTTCAGGGCACATGAGTTGACGTTGGCATTTTGTTGAGTCAAATTACTTCTCTCCATGGTCATACAGATGTTGCCTGGGATTATTTCCAAATTGATTATACAGTGTCAGCTACTCCTTGCTCAGGACGTTTTTAGGAACATGGTTTAAAAAAATAAATTTTGTAACTGCAGCTTGATTCTTTTGCCAGAAAAAAAGTTGTGTTCTGTGAGAGGTCCAGGGCAAAGGCCTGAACTTTTTTGATTGGTGTTTGAAAAGGGCAATTTGCACTCCAGAATAAAAAAGGGCAAACTTCTTTTTTTTTCCTTGTCATGAACGCCACTGGTTTTAAGCATCAGAACTAGCTGCTATGAGCCAGCGTGATGGCTGCAGGGTTAAAGCAGCTTAGGTTGTTAGGGCTGCACAGCAGCACTTCCAGTCAGGACCATGACGACCAAGCAGCTAGACAGATATTTTGAAATAAAACCAACCCAAAAGTAGGCTGAAATTTCATTTAAAAATGGTTTTACGTTTGAGTATATATATATATTTATATACCTAATAAAAACTAAGAATTTTTTTGTCTTCTTTTAAACCATTAGTGCTTTTTTCTTTCTTTGCTAAAAAATAAAAAATTAGGTAGTAGAGATATTAACCTGGATTTTACTGTATGCATACATTTCTGATTATGCAAACATATCATATGACATTATAGTTGTTTGTTTTTTTTTTTTTACCAAAATACATTACTTTCAGATAATATTTATCTTCATGTCATAGGTTAAGGAAAAAATGTTTTTTTTATATACGTAGTTGTAGTAACCCATCTAAATGTTGTCGGCGTTATGTATAAAACTCCTGAATTGAGTTAGTTTTTTATCTGTCAAATTTAAGACTAGCAAATATAAAAACAACTGAGCTTTAACCTTAAAAAAAAACACAAAAAAAACACAACTGTAGCTCAACAAATAAAACATGATTGGCATCATAACAACAGGAGCTAACAGTTTTTTTATCTGTGTGTTGTTTATTTTTTATGTTACCTGCCATCAAGTTTAAGTAGGTCAATAAATTTCACAGAGTAACACAAAGAGAATATATTTCATTGAAACCCCAATGCTGAGTCAATTCTGAGTTCTTAAACAATTTGAACCCTTTAATGTATTTTTTTTTTTTTTTAAGTAAATCCCACTTCACATACTGGGTGAAACTGACATGTTTGCAGGCCTGCTTGGACTGTTCAGGAATAGAGACAAGTCTAACATAGATGGTGTAGATTCCAAAAAACAATAAGGGCCTGATCTTCAGAAAGTTTGTACATTTTAAAACATGAGCAAACATGTTTGTACACAGAAAGCAGATCTCCAAGGGAGACACAAAGTGATGTGCATTTGTAATTACTATAAATAGACAGCGTGTGCAAACCTTTCTTTGTTTGCAGGTCTTCATCAATATGTAGATCATATTCTAATGACCAAAATGTGCAAAGGTAAACATTTAGCACATGCAAAGCACCATTTTTGCAGCTTTTTTTTTGTACCTCTAAATTTACTTTGAAATTACGAGTTTTTACCTAAAATATGTTTGACATGAAGCTGAATTATTTTTCTAAATACATTTTTATATTTTGAATGGAGGCTTTTTTTATTTATTCCATTTGTCTGCAGTTTTAACAGTTTTACCATGATTTCAGCTCAACTCACAATTTAACCTGTTATCCTAACACATAGCCATTTGTGTTTGCTGAGAAGCACGAAGGTTCAAATGTTATTTGATTAAATATTAAAAACACAACAATATCTAACTTCTACCTTCTAGTTGTTTTAATCATTTACATTTTTAACTGGCATTGCCTTAATATTTCCTCTACAATCTACTAAATTTAACATCTATAAGGATATTTTGATGGGGAATTGAGCGGGAATTAAAAAGTCAAAGCACATATTTTATAGAACCTGGGAAGATCTGGCTGTATGAGAACTGATAAGAATTAGTGGTACTTTGGTGATAAACTGTGTTTTTTATGGCACAGGATAAATAATAAAAGGGTAAGTTAAAGCTTTTGCACTGTAATGTAATATGATTTGTGGTACCATCTTTGTTTAAATAGTTCTCAAAATAAACCACATTCTGTTTATTTAAAAACGTAATGTCTACATTTGTCTTCTATGTTGTTTTGCCTGATTGGGAAACCATTTAGCTTTTGTGGAGTAGTTTGCATTCTGTAAAAAATAAAAATGAATGCTGTAACATAGCTAATGAGATAAAAAGCTTCCACCACAGTGAAATGTTGAAGCTTGGCCAAATGTACTTCTGCTGAGACAGAGACTTACAACAGAAGATCACTCAGTGCTCTAATGCTGTACTTTGGCCATGTTCCACACAATGAAAAGAGTATTTGTAATACTTAAACATAACAGACAGACAATGGGTGTCCTTTGTTGAGCTACATCTACCCACCCAATAAGGGAAGTGATTGTTCGCCTGATGCACAGAGAATCGAAGCAACTAATCACAGTTCTGTACGGGAAGCAAAATATGGTTTCTTTAGCATAAAAAGAATAGGAGGGCACTTACTAAATTGACCTTAGGACAAATACAAAATTATTATAATGCAGAGAAATGTTGGGATTTAGAGTTAAACTGTGTTTAAAGGTTAGCATGCATTTTAGCCAACAAGAGCCACAAGGCAGCTGCAATTTATAGAACATTTGAATGTTTAGCAGCATGAAGATTAAGTATGAGTTTATATTTTTTGTATTTATTCTTTGATACTAAACATTAATGTTGCAGTTTTAGCTATGTTCTGTCAACGACCATTTTCAGTGATGACAACAGAGATTATTACCAACTATTAAAAGAGGTGTCAGAGGAATGGCGAGCCAGATTCTGCCCTCAGAGCTGGAAGTTTCACACATCACTTATCTTACGTGGGTGAGGTTATAAATTATAAGTCGTGTTCTTTTAGACTAATCTGTAATAAATTTGAATATTACTTTTATTTGCTGAATAGTTTGTTGGAAGACTGTTTTGGAGGAGAAAATTCAAAAGAGGAAGGATTGCTTTCTTCAACAAAAAGTACTCGCAGCTAAAAGTTGATTGGGTCTGTCTAAAAGCGAGAGATGAAAATAATTCCATGAAAAGCAAGAATAGCAACAGGTTGAAGAGGAATGTTATGAAACTTTTTATTGGAGTAAAAACTGAAGCTGAATTATTTGTTGCGTTCTTGAAAATTATTAGAAAGGCAATGACTCCTGTTTTAATAAAGTCAAAGAAATTATCACTCTGTAAAACAGGCTTTCTCTCTCAAGTGATCCCGATTAGACAAATATCACAAGCCTGAAAAAAAGAAAAGAAAAGGAAGAAAAAAATTAAAGCACTGGGTATTTATACTCTGTGCCATGGAACATTTCTGGTATTAAGTGATGCATCCTGTTAAAGATGGTGTTTTTAACCAATGCTTTAATCAAAATTGCATTGGTGACAGCGAGATTCATGTTTTCCAGAAAAAACAATAGCAAATACAGCAAAAAGATGGGTTTTTGTGAAGCAATTCCTGCATTACTGTTAAGTTAGGGTTTTTTGCCAATCTTTATGGCCATGCTTTGAGAGGTTCTGTTAGAGTTATTCTGATTAAATCTAGTGCTGCGTTAAATCTATATACATCTTATTCCACTTGTTTTCCCATGGATAATCACATTGGCCATATGTTAAGTACTCCAACCTCCATAAATCACTAAACAAAATAGTTTTTTTGTTTTTCATATCATAATTTAAATTTTTTTATTCTGGTTTTCTATTTTATTTTTCTATTTCTCTAAATATTGCATTTTTTATGTAAGAAAGTAAAGCAAGGATTATCCTGTCCATTTCTCATCAAGTTGTTGGACTACCAGTTTCAAAATAAGACATTTTGAGGAAAGGATGTAGGTTGGTCATATTGTAGCTTCTATAGAAGAAAAAAGGATTTATCTTACACATGTCGTCACTTTGGTTTGTTCTGCTGCTCAGCCGACCTAGAAGGAGTTGGACCCTCAAGACCAGTGGTGAAGACCAGCTACAGAACTGTGACAGCCAACAGATCAGAACTGAGGACTAGAGGCTGTTTTCTTGTCATTATGCAACCATGCCAACCAAACGACTTACTGTGATTTTTACACACCAAACTTAGAGAAAAACAATTTGATCATGCTTCACAGGACTTTAAGGCTAGCGAGACTTTCTAAAGCCATCCAACATGGCTGCCAGTTTCTTTTGTATCCTAACTACCAAAGCATAACAGCCATGGATGTAACATGCCAGAAGGCAGAAAAGACAATAGAGGGAGAAAGGAATTCTGGATACACATGGGGTTAGATGGAAAGACATTAAGGGTAGAGGAGGGGAATAAATTAGAGGTGAAAGCATTAAAGAGCGTGAATGACACAGCAGTGTGTCTTCTGCCAGTGACAGCAGGTAGAAGGAGCAGGTGTAAAATATTAAAGTAGTTCAGCAGAGAACCTGGGCAAATGGCCCTACCAATATGGGACAGCCCAAGCTGGGACACACAGCTTCTCCAAGACACACATACACCCACCCACACTTTGAAATACATAGACACTGAGAGTATCATCCTGCCATAGTGGCAGAGCAAAGCAGAAAGAACATTCATGTTTAATTAACAACCCTCCATTTCAGCATGTTAGTGTTCTTATGCTACACACTGTGACCCCCCCGCCCTAACCTCACCGTTTACTCCCCCTCCACACACACAGAATAAGAACTAGGAAGTATAAAGAATAGAATAAGAGGGCTGGCGGGGGGAGAGCAAGCGCATATGGGAATGTGGGAAAGCCAACAACATTTCTGAGTTTCCAGAGTGGTCTCTTGGTGCGAGAAGCACAGAATGCCCAGCAAGTACAGCTTATCTCTTGGGTTTCCACATGCCTAATCTACTTGTCCATACGTCGTTCTTTCCTGTAAGCCTATCTAAAGGTGCATCATCTAGTGCTCAGTACAAAAATCTTAACTAATGCACTCAGAAAAAAAGGACAAAAAAGTTATATGGATCAGTGGTGACAGTCTTCAGAGGTGTGTTAAGGGCATAAAGAGATCCCCAATTATAAATAATCATATATAAGAAATTCATTTGCCATTTTTATATCTATTTGAAACACAAAATTAAGCCAAATTCTTTGTTTTGTCTTTCTATTTTTCTTTTAAAAATCTGTTTTTGTATCGTTTTTAGCTTGCAAACCTAAACTGATTGAGTCTTTTAAATACCATTTTATATTTTTTTTTATCTTAAAACAAAGAGAGTAGAACATTTTCAATACTTGCATCAAATTAAAAAAAAAATCACTATTAAAAATCAATTGTTTTTTTCTATAAAAGTTTTTTTTTTTTTTTTTTTTTTTTTTTGTAAAAATCAAAAATAGCTTATCTCAGTTTTCCCAAATGCTACAAAAATGATTTACTATTGTTACTAAGACAGCATCATTTCTGGCTTGCTTGTCCTCTAGGGCTGAAAAAATTTATCGGATTAATCATGATTAATCAATTATTGAAATAATCATCAACTAATTCAATAATTGATTAATCATTAACTGGAGTGTAGAAACATTAAAACAAGCCTTTGGCTGACAGAGCAACCCACATAGAGCAGTAATCATATCATAATTGTAAACAAAATAACATTTTGCATTTAAGATTAAAAAAAAAATGTAGTCTGTCAATATGTTCTACACAGAACGCCTTAAATGGAAAAATTTTACTTAAACCTGGTTTAATTTCGTAAAAAAGTCTTCTTTAAGGAACCTATGGCTATCCGATTATTATTATTGATTAATCGAAAAAGAAATCAAAAGATCGATTTGCAAAATAATCATTAGCCGCTGCACTATTGCACTCTAGTTGGATGAATGAGAAGACGCCCGCTCTCCATACACTGGGAGAAAACTTCTTTGCTTGCTGTGCCTTTTTATCTGTAAAATACCACCCAGAGGATATATTAATTGCTTTAAGAAAGAATGATAATATTTTTGCATTCCAAAAAAAGTTTGTTTAGTTGCCTATTGTTTTTCTTTGCAATATAGTGTTAAAATTGCCTTGCAAAGAAAAAGCACTAAGGCAAAGAGCATAAGGAACAGAAACTGTGTAACCAGCAAATATGTACAGAAGAAACAGAGCAATGAGCTTCTGTTATTTTCTAAGCTACAACTCAGGCAGAGAGTTGTATTAAATATTAATTCAAAAAAGTATAAGTCTAACCTAATTGCCAACTAACCAAAAATCCAAATTAAAGCTATAGTACCATAGATTTCAGGTTTACCCGAATTTGCTTCTAAAAAACAGATAGTATGGATTCTAGGTAAGATTTATTACAGCATATAGATATTAAACTATACTCACTATTATTGCTGGTTTGGTTAAGATTGCTTATAGACCCTAAAGTAAAATTGCAATAAAAAAGCAACATGGTAATGAGAAACATTTCTAAACAACAATACCCTGAAATAAACCTCATCTATCTCTTAGGTAACCAAATTTGAGAAGATTATATAGAAATACAATAAGACTAAACTGAAAAAAACAACATTTTCTTGAAAAAAAAAAAGGTATTACTTTATTTTAAGTAAAGAAAATAATAAAGGCTTTTGGCAGTGAGTGTCAGTCCCCACAGTGTTATCAGTTTTCTGGGAAAACCAGTAGAGTCTGTTTCTGTTTATGTAATTCACGGTGATGGTTCTAAGGCTTGGTGAATAGCTGATAAAAATGACAACTGGAGAAAGCCTTTACTTGAAATATGTCATAATCATGACAGTTAAGTGTGCATTTTGGCAGCTTAGCACTGCTTTAACACCAAGTATTTCACACTTGTTCTGTCCGCCTCCATGTGCTGTATGTCCATTATTTTAAAGCACAGAGCCGCCTCCTTGAATCTTTAACTGAATTGTAAAACTTCTTTCTTGGCAGCATTATTTTCCTTTGCAAATATTATGCTCCCTGTAAAGAAAATTCATGTCTGGATAATTACTCAACATAATTCATGAGTGACCATGTGGCTGTGGAAAAAGTCATATTTAACAATAAGCTACCTTATTGTTTTTTTTTTTATAGTATATAGCAATACAAGTGAATTATTCAAGCTGTATTTTGATCTCATAACAGGACATATAGCAGTTACAAAAACAAAATTCATGCAGCCAAGCCATTACATTGAGCCAGATTTCTTTTTTCAGAGCAGATCATGTTTATTGGTGTAAGGCTGTCATATTTTGTAAGTTTTCATAACACTGATGCCTAAATGTGTTTGACGCTGTGAAATTAATAGTGAGCTAATAGAGCTGGCAAAAAAAGCTAAGGCGAGTTCATTGTGGTGCCGTCGCCATCACAGTTTGAGTGTCAAACACAACACATGTGGCAACCTCCCTGAAAATCCTCACGGTCTCTGTAAATAAGCTTGTGTTTGGCACGTGCACCGGGTAGGGACCACAGCATGTTATTACGCTCAATGCCGAGACAATTCAATGTTTTAATCAGACAATCAACTGAAAAATAATTGCCTCAGCTCTGAACAATGATTAATCCTTTCAGGCGTTTATCAATCAAACATCCCATACCAGTTGTTTTTAATTAAGGTGTCTCAAACCAAATTACCTAATAACGAAAGTGGAATATTGTATCTCTTTAAACGTTGTGAGACACATCTAAACTTTGCTCAGAAAACAGATTTTAGGATTTCTTTCAAGTCAAGTCAAGTCAAGTCAGCTTTTATTGTCATTTTCTACATATATACAAGACATACAAGGGAAATGAAATTACGTTTACGCTCTGCAATATACAAATATACAAGAAATATACAAGACTGACATTTAAAAACTGACATAAAGTGCGGGACCTTCCTGAGAAAAATACAGAGCAGTAAGGGTCACATTTATACAGTATGAAAACAAAACATAAACTATTATTACTAACATTATTATATATAGAGATAATTATTCCCTTAATGAATTTTAGCTGCGGTGTACCGACCGGCAAAAACACGTTCATGTTTACTTTTAAAAAACAAAATCAGCTTTGATTATACTGTTATTTCTTGGCATATGCTTTTCTGACAGAACACCTGCCCTGGAGTCAGGTTTGCTGTTTAGAGTATGTTACCATGGTGACTAGCCTCACAAAGAATGAATCCAGCTTCATGGTACCGGAAGGTCAGGGTTGAGGCTGAAGTTGTCTCGCCAAGCCATTAATTCTGCGTCATGGTACAGGCCTTAGGTCTGTCATGGACTGGATTTTTCTATACAAAGACTATTCAAAACACAATTTTTATACTTAGATAACCTTTATTCTATATATGAACACAGATTCCAAGTCTAGATCTAAGAAGCCTAGGTTTTCCTAAAATTTTGCTTAAACCTCATCTTTTTCTCATGAACCTGATAATGATACAATGTAGGTTATTTATGAGCAGCCTGCCAGTGCTGATTCTGGAAGTCATTTCCAATACCTTATTATTCATTGGCTTTTCTAAGCGAAAGAGGCTTAAAGGCTTATATTGGCAATAAAGGTTTTCTTTAAATATAAACCTGAGCAGATTTCATAACAGTGACAAACTATATGTTTCCCACTTATAAAACCAGGGTTAAACAGATGGCCATCCTCCCCTTTATATTTTTTTTCCTTTGAAGTAAACTCCCTGAGCACCCATACTCAAGTGAGAAGCCCCAAAATAAATTTTCTGTAATTTGATGTCACATCACACTTCCATACCTCTCTGGCAGTTGGCTGCTTTTGCCTTTAATGAGTAGAATAAGTTACTTAATCTACAGGGCAGGCTTGCAGGAACAGCTGTCTGGGGCTAGTTAGTCACAGGCCACAAACAGTTATACCTCTCTCCTGGGTATTGCCCAAAAAAGGCCATACTCATGTACTTTTGCTCACTGCAAAGTTCAATAAGTACACTCAGGGTCAAGTACTCCATTTAATGACATGTTAACAGCAGCAATTAAAGAAAAGAAAGGGATATCCTTCCTTTTCTGTCATTGTTCTCTCGGAAGGCAATTTAAGCCACTGACCTTCATGTTACAACTGCAATCCCGACCTTCAAACTAACTCCCACCGTTTGCCTCACCTCTCTCCCCCTCTTTCTGTTTTACTTCTTATCTTCTCTCACACAGCAACATACAATCCCCAGTCAGCTCCAACTTCAAAAGGCTGCCGTACTACAGCAGTTATTGGTTCCTGTGTTTTGGCATCTTTGCCCTGAGAGATTTAAAAGCTAAAGAACAAGTTGTGTTTTTATCAAAGCCTTTTTTAGTGTGTCAGTCAGCGAGGTCTACATTCAGTACCAAGGAGATAATTCAGATAAGACAGAGATGTGCACCCCTAACTTTGTGCTAAGTATCAACTAAAAACAAAAAAACAAAGCCCCTATTATATGATACATCTCTTACCTTCTCTTATAAAAACGAAAAATCAAGCTTGTGACTTGCCAAGCAGCTTTATCCAATTTGGGATTTATTTCTACGACGTTGCTTTGGTTTAGCATAAGTCAGTTTTAGACCAAGCATAAAATAATTTTTTTACATAAACAATGCACAATTGTCTATTTTAAAAAAAGTGCTCTATGTCTTATGGAAAAGCTTCCTCTGACCGTGCAAAGACTCTCCCAGTGTGTCATTTCCCAATCCGCAAAATCCATTCAGTAACATTAACAACTTCATCACATCTAGATCTGGACTTTACAGTAAAAAAAGGTCTCAGAAGGGGTATTCTATTGTAGTTAATTATTAATGGGCAATATTCCTCTTTTACTTCTATTTCCATTTGTGTATAAGCTTGTAACTCACCATGTCATATTCAATCTCCTGTGCAAAATCAAGAAATATACAAGGGAAAAGCCTTAGTTTGAGAAAAAAAAAAAAAAAAAAAGCAAACACAAGGCAGACAGTGATGTTACATTTAAAGCGGTGGACTTAAGCATCACTTCATCAAAACTGCCCATTACAATCATAAGTATGGCCATATCAGGATAACTATTTATTTTATTTCATTTTTTATTTTGTAGATCAATGTATAGGACAGCTAACAAATAAAGATCTGGTTCAAAAGTGCTCTTTTTTGAGCCCAAAATTATTTTGTGATAAAAAATGATTAGATATACAAGAATTGAGGCTCCTTTTTTCAGTTAGACATAGCAATTCCAGCTCCAGTGTTATTCTCATTTTTATAATCAGTTATGTCAAAAATATCTTTTACATTAGGGAGTGATTCCGAGGTTCACTTTCATTGATCTCACCCATATTTTCTTCACAGACGGTCTTTCCTGATAGATTTCCACACACCAAACATATTACTTAAACAGGTATCTATTTGTACAGAAGACAACCTACAATATGTTTAAAAACAAGTTACAAATACCATGTAATTTCCCATATATGGCAGTGGTCATGACTCATTGAGCTAAGAGTATTTTAAGGTAACTTATTCACTTTTTTTTTTAACTCAACTAGGGAACAGAATTTCTCATTTATAAAATATTATTTTGACCCTAACCCTAACCCTTTCTTTCTTTTAATGTTAGTAATTACAGCTTACATTAAACAGCTATATTAATGTAAACTTTAGCAAGAAGAGGACTGAGGCATGAGTCAGTGTATTAAGAGTCTCTACATACCAACACATTGGTGACAAAGGCATACTGTCAAAGGTACCAAAAGGTGGTTCAATAACCATGCTTTTACTGTGTGTTATTTTTGTCAGCATAAAGACAGGACCTGAACCCCATTAAGAATCTAGTGGATATTTTCGAGAGTAAAATAAGAGACATCAGACCCAGCAATGCAGATAACCTGAAGGCTGTAATTAAAGCAATATAGACTTCCATTAGACTTCAGCAGGACCACAGGCTGATAGCTTTAATTCCACACTGCATTGATGCAGCAATTCATGTAAATAGAGACCCAAACATGGTTTAAGTGCTAAGAAATCGAGATAGTTTTACTAATTAAGATATTTTTTAAAATGCAGATAATCTTTTTTATTTTCTCACTTATTATTTGCATTTTCTGAGACACTGAATTTCAAGTTTTCATTATCTGTAAATCATTATCAAAATGAATACAATAAACAAGGGACTGAAATATCCCTCTATCTGTAATTAATTCATAAAACAAATAAGTATATTTCCTGAAATAAGCAGAAAAGAATATTCACATTTATCAGAATATTAGTTCTATTTTTTAAATGCAGCTGTGGAATAACATAGACTCAAAGCTTGTTAACACTAAGTCATTTATGGTAAAAAAAATATATATATAAAAAGTGTGCAAAAACACCAAAAAACTTCCCACTTTATTTCATACACGGATAACAGATCATAGAACCACTTAATTCCAACGGTGAAACATTATGTACACAGAAAAAAATGAAGTATAGGTTACTTACCTTATCAGCCATTATCATAGAAGAACCACCATGAACTCCCAAAACCGGAAGCTGTGTCTGAACTGACAGGAAGTCCAAGATCTGGGCAATGGCCTCCTGATCGGTGCCATCAGCAAACACAAGGCCGTGGAGACGAGTGCGAGACACAAGTTCACACACCTGAGACACAGTGAAAGAGCATTTTAACCCAAGGCGACACAGATAGTTCACATAGTATAGATGTCAGTGTTGCACAATTCATGTTTAATGTATAACATTTGCTATATCAGCTAAAGGCATTTGAAATGCAATTATTGTCAGCTGATAATTACCAAGTGCCATTACTACAGGCTTTTCATGATAAAGAAATGGTTTGCCTGTTGAATGGAGTCTCTTTGTTTCAGGTGTTCTACAGTAGACCCGATACAGAACACAGTGCCTAAAACACTGATCAGAAAAAGTAATAGTAAGTAATAAGTAAAAGAAAGAAGAGGGACGAAAATATGTATACATCAAATCTAAAATGATGACAATAATATTTATTGATATTGCCTTTGCAGGGTTTTTCAATATTTGGCTGCGTTTACTAAAGATGACATATGTGTTGACAACCTTACACCTGCTAAACACAATGCTTCACTTATCTTGAAGAGTGATCAAATTTGTTGTATGCATATCTGCATGCCTTTATTTTAAGAAAGTGAAAACAAAATTATGAAAATAAGTGATTTTATCTACATGCCAAGATACGTAAAAGTTTTAAGCCCGGATTTGTTGGTGCCTTAAAAAAACATTCATCCAAGTATTATATTCATGGTTTAAATTGAGTTAGAAATATAATTATGGATGTTTAAGATAAGCCATTATTAGGCCTCACCAAACATTACACTTTTAACCAAACTTGGCTTTATAGACACCCTCCAAAAAAATACATCAAAAGGATCAAAGTGGAATAAAAAAACTAAGAAAAAGATCCTTTAACCAACATCAACAAAATCCTTCAGTCAGGCAGCAGCTTGTCTATAGAGGGCGCTATGGTGCCATCCCAATCATACTGCGGGGGAAAAATGTATAGACACAGGCAACAAGATAGGAAATTAAATACCTTTAATATCTGTTTACTAACAAGATATTTCTAATATTTGACTTTACAGTATTCTTATTCCATTGGGGATAAACTCAGGGCCTGTTTTTTGTGTTGGTCGTAAAACATGCGTGTCCATTGAGAGGGGAACCAGCCACATTTCTGTATCTATGCTCTCAAACTTTTGGCTTGCAAATAGCTTTGTGATTTTTTGTGTCATCCCTCATCCAATCAGATTAATCAATGATACCTGTCAAAGTCACACCTTCGGCAAGTTAGAGACATGGGTGTTAATGTCAGTTTCAGATTTAAAAATACAGGGAAGAATAGAGTAGTGAAAAAAAGCAGATAACGAAATTTGGACAAGACCAACCTGACTTAAAATCCAGCCAGAGTGTATTTCTATTTTCTAATCCCTGATCTTTATTGTCTATTGGATGATGCATAGGAGAGCACTAGTTAGAGAAAAATTGAGAACCGCTGTCTAAGACAATACCAGAGAATTATATATGGAATATGGCTTTGAATCTAAACATATCAGCTGTTAGGGCACTACAGAAAGGCTGAATGAATAAAAATAACATTGAACTATTATCATAAGGTGTATAATGAGCTCAGTATTATTTAATGAGCAGGCAAAAGACTTCACCCTTAAAACTGTTGCTCTAAGAAGGTCGCCAAAATCACTGTTGGTAAATCTCTTAAAGTAAAGTTTAGAGATCATTTGTGGGCAGTAATGCAACTAATAAAGCTGCTGTATTTTCTGTCCATAGATTTTTTTAAATATATAATTGTTTAATATATTAAACTAAATCAGTTATCCCAGAGGAATGTCTAATATGTGTTATGTACAAAACAAGGGCTGGTGTCATTTAATATTGCTAATTGGTATCAACAAAGCATTTATTGTCTGTAAAATATCATGATACACCTTTGAAAGTAAGCACTTCTCACCTGTGTGATTATAGACTTTGGGTCCGTCTGGTTGATCTTCAGAATAACTACAGAGGTATCTAATGGGTCATCTGGGCGTCGAGGAGGCCGAAGGTTCGGGTCGGCTACCGGACGTGTCTGGCCCATTATCACACCCACACTGAGGGCTGGAGGCTTCTGGGATGCCACAGGCATCATGACTGAGGAGAGAAGGACGAGTGTCCAGCCCGCCACACCCATCATACCCTACGGAACACAGAAAGAGAAATTAAAAGAAGTGATTAAATACTCACATCCCATTCAATTTAAACACAGAACTACTATAACTATGGCACTGAAGGGCAAACCACGTCTGACTTCATTCAGATGACCCATTTCAACCCTCCTCCACCATCATAGCTAAAGGTTCATCAGAGTTTTATTCCCCCTGGACTCTTACTGCACTCGCATCTCATTTTAACCAGTCCGGCAGAAGACCGCCATGTTGAGCCTGGTTCTGCCAGAGGTTTCTTCCCTATGTTAAGTTTTTCCTCTCCACTGTCGCTTCATGCTAGCTCATCATGGACAGGTTCTCTCAACCTGTGTTTATCCAAGCTGGACTTCCATCTTCCAGGTCCCTGAGTGATCAGCTCACTCAGTCCACTGGATCTCCCCATAAAGCTCAGTATACCATCTCACTAACCAGCAGTCTACAGACTGACTAACTTCATCTATCTCCACTCCACCACCAGTTTCAGGCCTGGGGGGAAAAAGTCCTATTCTTTACTCCTCTTCAAGCATATCTATCAAAATTCAGCGCTATGTTTCCTGCCGAGGTCTGAGCGCCAAAGACTAAAGTAATTTTATCAATAAATTTCTTGTAACTGGCTTTTCTCTCAGTGTCAGTTTTTCAGATCGAAATGTAGTGCTTTTGAATATGTTGTGTTATTTTTCTATATTTCTGTTTTCTAATATGTTATTGTGGTTTTTAATATGTTGCTGTGTTTTTTTAAGCTGTCGTGTTTAAAGATTTGTTGATGTGGTTGTACTTTATGGGGAACCGTACAGAAGTGATGTGACTTGCTACTGGGGTTGTCACAATACTAAACTTTTCAACTCGATACCGATACTAAGGAAAATATTCGATACTCGATACCATTTTCGATACCACAAGGATAAAAACAAAGACTCCAAAATTCTACAGAAATATTTTCATTAATAAATAAAATACAATAAATAAATACAATAAACAATAATAACAATATTTTGAGGTTGTATGCTGTGCACAATATTAAGCAAGCTTGATAAAAAAACATATAAAATTAAAATTAAATGTTCCTCTCTTGGCTATGCTTTGCACACATAACAATGACACTCGCCAAACCGGTTAAGAAACAAAAATAATTCTCAGCAGCTGCACCTCTTACAAAAAAAGAGGTGCAGCTGATACAGTGCCACCACTGGTGGTGGCACTGTATCGATACTTTTAAAAACGAGTATTGTATCTGGATACGTTTCAGTATCGATACTTTTTTGAGTATCGATACTTTTGACAACCCTACTTGCTACTGTATCTTCATCTGATTTAAAATACTCTGGAAACATGAAATAGAAATTAAAAGTGAAGTGTTTCCTTGAAAAGATTATCTTTGACTATTTTAATAACTTTTGAGCTGACAATGACAGCACAACATCTGTGGGAAATTTAATTACAGAAGGTGTCAATCAAAGAATTAAGTACAACACATATTAAAGAAGCAGTCTAATTTTAATCATTTTCATGTGCCAGCATAACAGAGAGCAGTGACATACACTTTTGCCATGTTTTTCTTTTTCTTATTCAACTCTTCAAGGTAAAGTTGCTTAAAAAAATAGGGTAATTGGTCTGGAGAGGCATGCTCAGTGGCAGAGTCAGAGAAAGGAGGTTGTGTTCCACCTGTTTAGGAGAATTTCACCTTGTCTGGAAAGGCAGTCTCACATTTAAGCTTTTGAAAAGCTAGGACTTCATATTTGTTAGAGAAGAAAAATGACAACAAAAGAGCTTTTTCAACAATACTATTACAGGTTTACAAGGAGTCACATCAATAGTAGGGACTACAGAATCTTCTTCACAAATAAAAAAAAATGCTTCCATCAGAGAAAAACTTCATACTTAATTCCTTTACTCACACTGATGCATTTAGAGCTGCTGTTTTCATACCTTTGATTAAAAAAAATAATAATAATGCATGTGCTGTTTAAAGATACAATAACATTGATTCATTATAGTAAAACAAATTATTTGCTTACCATTAAAATTTAAAAAAATAATAATGATAATAATTTGTTGAAGAAGTAAGGACTTGGAAAACCTAATACTGTAGCAAGTAATACTAATCCAAAGTGAATTGGCTTCTCTGTGAGAAATACAAAGGCTCTGATAGGTGATGAGGTGGTTTTCGTGTTGCGATCACTTTTTTATTTACTTTTGGTGAAAAACTGAAGCTACATTTGAGTTTTGAGAAAAAAATTTTTTGTTTTTGTCCATGTCCAGCAAAACCCTGTCAGCCATAAGACAGCATCAAAAAATGCCTAAGAGAAGGAGCAATATCAGATGAAAATGGTGGATCACATAATGCATTGTATCTTAAAAATATTTTTCTTCTGTTTGTAGCTTTCTGTTAAACAGCTGGCTAGCGCTGGCAGCAACAAAGCACTGAGCAGATGTTGTGCAATACGCAGTGTGGTAATATCATATCTAGGGAATGTCTAAATTTCCTCAAAATCTCAGACTTCGGTTTCCCATGAAAAAGCCGCATATAAAAGGCAGACATAGAAGGGTAAATTTTATCACATGGGGTCCCTAGATAATGCTTATCCCATGTAAATAAGGCTTATGCTGCTGAAAGCTTTCTGAGGTGAGACATGTTTTCTCTGTGCTAGTTTTTCCTAGTTTTCCCATATGTTTAGGTGTTGATTTTTGCTTTTGCCATGTGTTAATGTGAAGACTTTGGGCTAAAGCCCAAATTATGTTTACTACAGCTGCTCTATTTCATTGTGTAAATAGTGTAGCTATCTCAATTTATACTAAACAAAAGTAGTAAATAATACATACATCCAGTTATAAAACAATAAAAAACTTATTTAAATATGAAGGAGATTAATTAAGTAATTGAAACTCAGTCAACAGATCAATGAAAAAAACTGTTAGAGGCAGTCAAGGAACATCAGGAGACAAAACTGATTTGCAAGGCTAAAATACTTTAAGTTCCATGCTCACAGTAAGAAGCTTGGCATGAAGATGACAGCAGCTCCCATAATTATGAGCAAACTTAATGGCATTCAGTCTGGACCTTATGCCCAAAATCTTTTTTTTAGTAAGGATGACCATATAAAGTATAAAAAGCATCCTTCAAATACACAGCATGGTAATGACTTTTAGGTGCTAAGAAAAACCGTCACCAATAACACCATTCATGAGGGCCCCTGGTTTGGAAAAAAAAACAAACAAACATGTAAATTGCAAAGTTATTGCCAATGAACCTTCTAAAGCAAGGGTTCTTAAATTTCAGCACTCAAGGTCTTGTGTCCTGCACTTTACAGATGTGTCTGCTTTAACCCACCTCAGTCAAGTAATCAGTGCATCTGCAGAACTGCATACTGAGGAGGCTAATTAGCCATTTGATTCAGTAGCGTGGAAACACACACAGTCAAGGTGAAGGATAAAAAATTTCTGAAGCACTTTAGGCATTAGATTTACCATACGTATTTGTTAGCAGGGAATTTGGTACTCTGACCCAAAAACAGAGGTAGAAACATTACGGTTTGGGATTACATGTTTAACTAAGGGTTTAGTCTCACAGTACAATGTTTGGACCCTCCTCCTTTAACCAGACTGCTAAAGCTATCAGTAGATCAGTACATCAAAAGCAGGATATAAAACCAAGCCAACAAAATAAGTGTCATAGTAAGATGATGGAGTGGAGTAAGATGATAAACTGATTCAGAATGCTGCTGCCCCCATCCTCACTAAACCCAAATCACCCCAGTTCCAAAGTCTTTACACTGGCTCCCTGTATTCATGATGATATCCTTGAGGATAAACTATAAATTATTTCATTTAGTTTACATCCTGAGCAGTTTAGTACCAGAAAACACCAAATATTTATTGTAGTTTTATAAACCATTAAGAACACAGAGGTCTTCTGGTTCAAGTCGACTCTGCGTCCTTAGAACCATACCTAAAAATTCAGAAGACCAAATCAGCTTTCATGCTTTGTTACTTTTCAGAAAAAAATCCCAAATGCTAAAACCTAGAGTTCTTCTCAGTCAAGATTAAAATCTTTTTCATTTTCTTATGTTTTCTCAATGTAGAACACTTTCAAATGTTCTATGAATTTAAATGTCCTTGCACTCCAGTATGCGAAGCTATAGTGAAAGTAAAACAATAACATTTTCCATTTATAACCGATTTTAATATCTCATATGGCCTGCTACTCTTATAATTTCCTTTGAGAAAAGTGCTGACTCAGATATACTGTAAAAATTAAATGAAAATTTATGTGTGAATCTAAACTGTGAACCTAAATAATAAGAATATGAAAAGCATATAATGATGCTTGGAATATATAGAGCTCTTTCTCTTTAGTCTTTTTTTTCTTTCTATTATCTAAAACCAAAAAGTGACCATCCGGAGAGGAGGGTTAAACTTAACTTTTTCTGCTGAATCCTTTATCAGGCTTCATAAGATGCCCTAAATCGCTCTTCCAGTGTCTGCCTTTATTTGAACATAATCTATGCCTGCAGGCTATGTGCACAGCAAAGTGCCAGCGATTAATGGATAAAATAACCCTGAAATAAATGTAATCTGATTTTACCTCATTCGTGGGGGTGTAGAGGGGAAAGATTTCACATCGCTGAAGGCACACATGTGTCTGCATCAATCAATAACATGTACCGAAATGAAGAAAAAAAGTGTGTCTTTCAATGGCATCTGCTAAATGGAGTACCAGTCTAACCCAGAAAAGAGTGAATTGGAGTTCCCAGTTTCAGCACATTTACCTTTCCCCATTTGCCTTTCCATATAATGAGAGCAGATCTAAAAAAAGGCAGATGAGTGGAGGAAATGCAGTGTGAAATGCCTGGGGCTGAATGAGAGCTAATGAAACCATGATGTGAATGCTACGTTGCATCTCAGCCAATTTCTTACACCACCACAGTCCAGCAGAGCTGAAAAAGTTCCCCAGGAGGAAACATCAGATCCTCAAAATTAAGTTACTGTATCCAGATTTCTTCATCTCCTTGCATACAGTACCTGCACATCTTCATCCAAGAATTCTCTCTTTTTTTATTATTATTATTATTATTATTTTTAATTCAAATCTATCTTTCCAGCTGGTGGAATGTGTGTCTAATCCATGTTATTTTAAATCTCGTCTAATCAGGCCAATAAGTGAAGTTACTGTGTTTCAGTGTTCTCTATCTGCCCTGGTGCCTACAGAGTAGCCCGCGGCCCCAGCAGCACTTAGCATACGCCGCTAGATCACACAGGGAGTCGCAGTTGGTTAGTGTCAGCATTTACCAACAAAACCAAATCAGTTTTTCTGGAGTTAGCTTCAGCCCTAACACCACAAAAGAGTGCTATGCCATGTTTTGTAAAATGTTCAGGTACTGTATGTGGAAAGCATACGATAAAACATGGATTTCTGCTAATGAAATTCAAAGAATCAGTTTCTCCAAAAAAGGAGAATATTGTATAAGACCAGTAAAATAATTTCTTGGCCAACACATAAAAGACAGCAAACATGACTTTTGAACCTACACGAATACAAACGTTAAGAAAAATCAAAGCTTTCTTTTCTCAAAGTTCTGCATCCAGTCATAAAGATTGACATTTGAGTCGAATGAAAAAGTGTGTTAGAGCAAGGGACAAAAAGGCTGCACTGTCAGGAGGCCGCATGGAGGCAGCGTAAATCTGATCTTCAAGAGCCGCAGAGCAGAAACATATACAGGACATTGGTTGTGCTGTCATAACTATTTTTTTTTTTTTTAGATGAAAGTACAAGCTTTAGTTTATTTAAAGTCTGGAGGTAAAGTGAAGAAATCCAAACTGACATGTCCAATATGAGGTAACCACATTCAGCGATGAGCTGAAAAGCCATGTTTAAGTTCAGAGTAACAGCAGCCATCTCCAGGACCAAGACATTACTGAACACTTCTTGCATTATTTTGCTGATGGGCTTTATGGGGATGCTGATTTTGCTTTCCAGCACCTGGCTTCTGCCCACTCAAAAATTTACCATTACCTGGTTTAATGATCATGGTCTCACAGTGGTGGACCTCCCTGGCCTAAAGAGGAAAGGGTCTTTGCTACATCGAGCAAGCCCAAAATAAACCCTGTTACCTTTATTTTGTTTAAACCAACCTGGGCTTTCTGGATACCTCAGTAGAGCCACAGGCTGACCCCCTTTATATTACCCCATGCGTATGCTCTAACTCCAAAAAATTGAGAGCCGACTCTCTACACCAATGGATGTTTTTATTTTTTTCCCAGGCATAGATTCCTGTATTCAAAGTGTTTTTTTCATCTTAAGTTTGAATTCTCATTTGCCGTCAGTCATAGTGATTAAATCAACAGGAAAAAAGGCTTAAAACATAACACTGTATCAGCATACTTAAGATGCATTGTTAACTACTGTCAACAATGCTTCCTTAGCAGGAACACTTTTTACAGATTGATGCACTTTAAACTAAATATGAGTCTTCATTACAGATTCCAGCGTTGTATAGAATAACTGGCATAACTGAGTTTAAATCTGCATATAAGACTGGACTGATTTGATTATGTGTTTTAGCATAAAACCTGGATATTTTCTAGTAAAGTGCCTTGAGAATACACTTCTAAATTGGAGCTATATAAACAAACTGAAATGATCCGATTTGAAACAAATCTACATTCTTTTCATCATCATTCAAATCATTTTCTTTAGATTTAGTTTAGATTAGTATCTACAGTATACTTAGAATAAACATTGATGGGCATATTACCAATTGCAGAAACGATGTAATGAGGAGTAACAGCTTTTACTAACTGTTCTTATCAGCAAAGACCAACACTTTAATGAAATACGTTTTGTTTGAATAGAATGTGCAGGCCTTTTGTTTGGCTTTATGCTTCCTTGTTCATATCTACTTGAACAAAGTACAACATTGTTCTTTTTTCCCCTTAAGTTAAATCTAACTCTGTGGAAATTCAAAACCGTGCTTCTGTCAAAGCAAGAGACAACAAACCAAATGCTCAAGTGCGATTTACAGCTAAGAGGCCCTCAAGCAGCTGTAATGATTAAATAGCGTGCCTTTGAGCATACAGTATAGAGTTATCACAACCCAAGGTAATTTTTTTAAATTGAAGCACATCTTTTGCTTCAGCTACGTTACCCCTAACTATTATTAAATAAAGCTCACGTGGGTGTAATTGCCCAAATCCATCAGTCCACAATTGGATTTCTTCACTCATGGCCAACCAAGCACATTTACACAGTGTCTAAAGATGACAGTGCAAATTTAGATCATACTTATGGGTTGATTTTTTTCATAAACTACATTACTTAAAAGTGATATTTTTCCCCCTATTGCGCCATTGTGTATTTGCCTTGCTTTTTAATGCCAAACCATTTTTAAATGCAGAAGCATTGTCTATGTATTTAATTCTGTGGTGTGTACAACTTGATCATCAGCTTTGAGGAGCAACACACATGACACCTACTTTTTGTTATGCATTTCATGCAACTGCCTTTTAAATATTGTTGCTATAACTTTGCAATAATGATAGTCAGTCTCACACTACTGATGATCTGGTAAAGGTTTACTCACCTCAGTAGACTGAATGCTTGAAGTAGCTCCAACTGACAGCAGTAAATGCAACCATTTGCGTTCTTCAGCTAAGAATGATTGAATCATTTGGGGTATTCAGAATGTGTATGAAATATTTGATTATCTTTTCCTGCATAGTCATTGAATTAAAAGAATACAAAAGTAACTAAAATCAAAAGACTATGGCATGACTAATAAAGCAGTTTACTGTATTTTGACAAACATCAAAAGTACATGAAAAATGACAGATATTTTGTATTCGAGAGGACTTGATGTTTTACTGGATGTGCAAAAAGAAATGAGCACTGTCTAGAAAAAACCTGGTTGCATAGCCGTAACATCAGCTTATTTGCGCACGCACGACCACGTATACATCCAGGTTTCCATAAATATATTAAAATTACTTATTTCTTTTCTTAACTCAATAAAAAATGCTAAAACACATCTTTAAAAATTGTTTTATGACTTTTCTGAGACAAATTTGATGTTTTTTGTTTTTTTTTACATTTTCTGCAGTAAACTGCTTGTCTGACAACATCATCGGACATGTTTAGAGTAGTCCGGCAAAATATGATTAAACCATGTTCATCTGCATTTTATTATTTTTTTTTCTTTAGTTTACACACTATAGAACCTAATGTTATATATATATATATATATATATATATATATATATATATATATATATATATATATATATATATATATATATAGTTTAGTATATTTACTATTTTTAGGGAGAGAAAAACATAGTTCAGGCCTTTATCACAAAATAAAATCGAGGTTGATCTGTATCTGGTTGCACATGTGAAAATGAGCTGATGCTACGGATCATTCTTCTGGTACAGATATTATAATATAAATATATAGCCTTTTAAAGAGAGTAAAGCATGCTAGCACCGGTGAGTTGCACAAATATGTATTTAGCAGTATATTCAAAATATAAAAATTCACATGTTGCTTCTAGTTCACTTTCACACTTGCCAATTTATTTAAAGCCTTTACTTTACGTATGATTTTCCTCCGTTTGTTTTTCTTATAAGAAAGCAGAGATTCCTGTAGCTAATCTTTCAAACCCTGAGCAAGACCCTTAACCCCACACTGCTCCCCGGGCGCTGCACAGTGGCAGCCCACTGCTCCCCAAGGGGACAGGTTAAATGCAGAGATGGGATTATTAGAGAAAATAAAAAAAGTGGGAATGATTAGTGGTTCTAAGCAGAATTTTACAAAGGTCATTCAAAATTTACTTGTGGGACTTTAACTGCTGTAATACTGATTTTTATTTTTTTAGAATAAGGAAAGTAAAAAGCACAGAACAGAACTAAAACATCTGGAAAACATCAACAATACCTGGAAGTAATTTCTTTACAAAAAAATGACCTGGAATTCATGAAACTTTTACTGTTCCTCTAGTGTCTGAAAGGTTATGGTGCAACAGTTTTGGAAATTGCCTAAATGTTTTTTATTTGCTGATGCTGTTTTCCCAGCCATGTGCTATCATATAGTGTATGTTATCTTGTGTATAGTCCAAGTCTTTAAACAGACATTGAAATCATGTGTCCTGGTTTGCCATGGGCACAAAGGCATGATGACAGAATGACAGCGTATGATGAGACCAGACAAAGGGACAACTGAAAGACATTGGCTTAAATAAGGCAGGGAATGACTGAACACAGCAATAATCAGCTGAAAGGGCTAGAGACTTCTGAGCAAACATCCACACACCAAGAAACCTTAACTTATCATGCTTTTATGAAACTATCCCTTTGTCCGCTTGTGCAATTGAATCTATTTTTGTGTGTTTTAATACAGTAGTAGCCATTCAAAATGTCCCCACTTTCATTGACTGGCCATTGGCTGGTCCTTGGCTGGTCCCCTACAAATTCAATATTTCTACTAAAATATTCTGTCCTGATTTCTGGACATTAAGATCTAAAGAGAAGCACCATCTCCTTATAATTCAGTGAAAGGGTGGAGTCAGAGTAAAAAAAATTGCATGCCCAGGAGAAGGAGGGGGTCACTCCAGTGGCTGGAAGTTGGAGGGGATTGTGCTGGGAGTGGTCCCATTCAGCTGGCATTTGACTGGGAAGGGCAATTTTGAATGGGTGCTACTGTAAATTTTCTTATTGTCTGTAGATCTAGATATCTAGTTCAATGACCTTTGCTTATCTGTGTTGTCATGTTCTGTTTATTCTATTCTCTTGGTCAGTTTTCCTTTATTTTCAGTTGTGTTTGATATCTTCTTTTATTTAGCACATTCCTTTCTTAGTTGTCTCAAGATGAACTGGCTTGTTAGCACCTGTTTTCTATCACATTTTCTATCACATATCCATGTGCTTGCTTCACCTACAGTTTATATATATATACATATACATATATATACAATTACATCGAGCTAATACCAGAATTAACTTCTCTTTTAATCTTCAGAGCTTGACTCATTTTTTTTTGGCAAAACAAATTCCACAAGGTGTCAAGGAAATTCCTCAGTGATTCTCATGCACATGGAAGCTAAAGCATAACACAGATGCTTCCTCAGTTTCATCTTTTGCATCCATTTGAATTTCCAAATCATAAAAGCGCTCTTTGTTAGGGCTGGGTACCGATTCAAATTTCAACATCTTCTCAAGATGTAGAGTAGATTTTCTCGTTAATCCGATCTGATCTCAAATTGAATTACTAGTAATAAAAACATTATTTTAGCTGTTACATGATATGCATGACGGTGAAGTTATGCTCAATATTGATTAACATTTAACCAAGAATAGATAAAGCATTCAACAGCGGCTGTTGTTGCTCTCTTTAAAATCCCTCTTTGGTCATAAGACTCAATCTTAAGAAATTAATTTGAGATTGGATTCAGAATTAGAAAATCAACACAGCTCTACTCTCTGTGTGAGACCTTGTAAAATCTGCTAATTTTGGAGTCTTTCAAAATAAAATGAACATCTCTTTAACATTCAAAAAAACAGTTTGAGATTACTTTAGTTCTGTGTAATGATGCATTACCCTGCTTAAAGTACCATCAAAGAATGGGTAACCTTTATTTTACCAGGAAGTCCCTTGAGATAAAATCTCGTTTTCGAGGGAGACCTGGGTAAACTGGGGTAAAAAAGGGATTGAAATGTTCAGTGACTTTTTCACTGAAATGTATAGTTAGTTAGTAGGGTTCAAACAATGCATATCTGGTTTGAAGAAGCCCATAGTGTATCAATTACCTACCCCCGCCATTAGCCAGGCTGAAAATGTATACACCAGGTGTTACTAATGCTATGTTGTCCTTAATTCTGAAATCATTATTTGAAATAAACTGTTCTTAGCAACATTTCTGCTGTCATTTTTTCTGTCTTTTACTGTCCAGTTTGAATTATAGCCTCAGTTTACGGTTTAGTTTAGCAGGATATGTAACCAAGTCTCAGACAGCAGGAGCAAATCCTCATCAAGGTTTGATGCCTTATGCAGCCAAACATGGTATTGTTTATTCCTTTTTTGGATACAATTGATTATTTAATCCACTGTTGCCCTTTGGTTATTTCAACCCATCTGCCTATTTTCCACTGACCTCTGTGATCATTACATTTTATCCTAAAAATCCTAGTATTCTAATAGTCTTTTTCAGTGCTTTGCTCCATCCTTGCCTATAAAGAGCAATGTTTTAGCAATGTTTTTTCAGCCTGATTGTCGAAGGCTTAGGAGGAATATCACAGAAGTATCTGAAATGGTTGTTTTTTCATGAAGAAAGCATCCAATAAACTGTACATTAACAATAAACACAGAAAGAACTCACCCAAAGTGTTGAATAATGAAGCAGTAAATTATATCATCTTGTTATTATTTTTTTCATTGCACAGTCAGTATTACAGAAAGTCTTAAACTGCATCTTTCTACTTTTAATGCTTTAAATTCCTTTTTTGTCATAAAAAGTGAATCATTTTTTGTTTCATTCTTTTCACAGATTAGTTAGATATTCTGCATAAATCTCAGCTTCAAACTCCAAGAGGGGGGGGACCAGATTTATTTATGTACATATTCTGTTGGTAATCTGCATGAAATTTGTGTCTGATTTACTAAAGAATCAGCTAATTATGAGAAACTGAGACTGTGTTTTAGGTGCATTTTTTACAAAAGCAATATCCACAAAGACAGAGTTGCAATGCACAACAACTGACTATACAACAAGCTTCATATGTTTTATAATTTTATAAAAACACACCCAATGAAAAATAACAATGACTAACAACTGTCAGTCCAAACCACCTATATACTGTCTATTAACAGTGCCCTGCCAAAGAAACCGCACCCCTTATATACGCAATTGTTCACATTTTGTCTCTTTACAACCACAGTTAGGAGCAAGATGTGTATTTATATCCTTATGAATTTTTTAAGTTAAAACCAAAATAAACGGGGGAAAAAATGAGAAAAAACACGGTGACTGATTTGGCACTTGCCCCCTACAAATATAACTACAAACTTTTTCATATTTTGCTATAAATGACCACAAACCTCAAAGTATTTGTGGGACAGATGAACAACATAACAGAAGAATCTCTCAAGTGAAAGGAAAAGGTTAGATATGTTTTTTAAACATTAAGACAATAAAAAATTTAGGCATGGGTTTGAATACAACTGCAATTATTTAGGTCCTTGTAGAAACCTCTTTTATCATAGCTGCAAGTGTTTAAGGGTATGTCTCTACCGGCTATGAAAATTTAGACAGTGTCACTTTGCTTATTCCCCTTAACACAGCTATTCAAGCTTAGGAAGTTTTTAACTAATAAAATGGGTGGATTGCTCTGGACCAATGATTGAGGGGTATCAAGCTCTGGGTACTCTAACTATTAAATAATGATTTATTTTCCTTTTTTTAATACACTAGGGCTGATAGTTTGGTTACATAGAGCCTTTTTTATTTTGTCTTTCCAGTTGTCCTTACAACAATAGGGAAGAAACTCCTGCTCCAAAGTCACAACAAAATAGTTTGGCCACTGACGCAACTTCTTATTAAACTACTCTAGTATAGTGGTGACAATGGCGTAAGATGCAGTAGTCCGTCCTGTAACTAGAGGATCACCTATTCATACCGTAGCTCAGTCTTTCTCAGTTGTGCCCTTGAGTGAAACATTTCACCAGCAATGCCAACGGATACTTGTTGGGGGGGGGGTGCTTTTGTACAGCACCTTTGCTTGTGTCAGTGTGGCCCAGAGCAACTGTGGCTACAATGTAGCTTGTCACTGTCAGTGTGTGCATTTTTATGGAATGGGTAACTGACTTATTGTAAAGCCCTTTGGAATCCTTTTACCTGAAAAGGGGCTATAAGAGTACAGACCATTTACCATTTAATAAAATACAATATCCTCAGTAATAAAGGAAAATATGCACTCTAATCTGTCGTTCCGTTCTTGGTCAGCCAGCTGCTCCATCAACTTGATAAAACCGTCACATCAATGAAACTCTTCAAGCTGTAGTTACAACCCAACTTTGGTTTGCAAACGTCTCTAATGTGGCAAAGAGACTCAGCAGCTTCTGTCTCAGGGGGATGTTGCATATATTTGCGTGAGGAAGTTATCCTTACGACAGGTTCAATAGGTAATGATTAAATGCTGATTAACTTTAAAAGCTGCTGTTTTAGCTTGCTCTAGGCAGATGTTACGAGGATGTTTTGTCCATAGTGCAACATGCAACAATTGGTTCTGAGCTGGAATTGAGGACCTGAGAGAACCTAATAAAGAATGGTTCTGCTATTTGACATTTTGAGGTCAAATATAATTAAGTCACTGAAGCAGAAACAGTTAAACAAGAGAAAATTGAACTGCAACCTGTATGGAATGCCAAAAGGACGAGATATTTTATACATTTAAAAAAGAACTTATCTTTAGATCTACAAAACAAATGCATAGTACTTCAGATGTACATATCAAATAAACACATCAATTTGTATCATAGTGCCTTTTGCCAATAGACTGATAGAAATAGTCACCAGCCCCACCATGACCCTGACAAGCAGGAGAATATGGATTGATGCATTAATGCATTAATTTGTATCATAAATAAATAACTAATTAAATAATGTAAATTAATATATTTTAATTTAAAGTATTTGTAATTATTTGACAAATAAATTTAGTTCATAGCCATGTTCTCAATACAACACGTTTTATTTAATCCCTCTGCCTTTTAAAAGAAATCATTCCTGCCAAAAGAAAATAACTTACACATTTTTTTAAACCAATGGCTTGCAGCTTAATTTCTGGGCTGTTATGATTTTTTTGTGAGACAGCATCATTTAGGACATATTTCATGTAACACTTTAAAATAGAAAGCAGAATTAATAATTTAAAATTAATAATAACATTTTAACATTTTATGAATGTTTCTACAATGTATTCTATACAGCAGGGGTCGGCAACCTGTCTTTCCAGAGTCACATATGTCTCTTTAATGCCCCCCTTGTGACTCCCTGGAGCTTTTTCAAAAATATATTAAAATGGAAAAAGATGGATTTTTTTTTTGTTCTGTTTACACAATACTTTTAACTAAAAAAATTTCTGTCAACGATGAATTGCATCATAGCCTGCAACACACGTTTCAGTGCCGCACAGTGCCATGCAGGTGGCTGTGGTAAACAAACTGGGGGGTGTGTCTTGGGCCATGAATCCCAAAAGGGAAAAAATGAAGATAGCTGATGAGAACAGATGATTCAAAGAAGAATGGACTGAATTATTTGTTCATTAGCAATGTTGAAGGATTGCCTGCATGTTTGCTTTGTAATGAGAAGTTGTCAACTAATAAAAGAGTAATTACGAAATGCATTTCCAGGGAAGATATGCTTAATTTGTAGCCAATCACCAAATTGGGAATGAGAAAAAATGCATATGGCTAAAGCAACTGCAACAAAACAGCAGCTTGATAATAGAAAAAATGTAAATTATGTTATTTTTGCATGCATTCAAAGAACAATTTTATACAGAGAGTGGTTTAGTGGGAAGAGCAGTCAAATGTTTTGCCTGTTTAGAAAGATTCATGATGTTCTCGATTTAAGAGAAGACTTGGCCACCCACCTTTATTGTTTCTCAACCTAATTTGGCTCCAATAGTTCCGTGTAAAGCTCACCATGCTTGACGCTTTCTCTTCCAGTCTGTAATAAGCTCTGTGTCAACTGGGAAAAGAATTTGAAAAACTTGCAGATGGAGGTGTGACATCTTTGGCAGAATGTTTCAGGACATTTACCTTGTCTTCTTGCTTTTTTATTTTAATATACTAAATATAGTTTTCTATTGTCCATTTGCTTGATGTTACATCAGCAAGTGTTTGCGGATCTTGTTCAAGTATCAGTATTTCAACTTTAAAAAAATAACAGCACAGGAACAAGAAAACAAATCAGAAAAATGGTCATGTTCAAATACAGCGGCCATGAAATCACTTATGCGTGACTGATTGGAGCAAAACAAACATCTTTGCAGCCGACATCTCTGTGTTCTGGGAACATATAAGATATGACCTGTTGTTGGTGAAGTAGTAGCTGCACTCGATGGCTTCTGCTCTAATCATGAAACATATAATATAAAAGACAAGAAGATAAAACAGAACACAGAGCTGAGGAACAAAAACCTTCAGTTTCCTTCACTGAAAAGAGGGCCTAACAAATCTTGCTAACAATTGGAAGATGATATGTTTTATTTGTTTGTTTGGGTTGGTTCATAATATAAAGGATTCTATACAGATGCTCCTGATTTTTTCCAGACTCCTTAGAGAAAATGCATGAAAGACAGATGTTGTAGAGCTGTTGAAATACACCACTTAGACTGGATATGCTTGTTTGTGTGTTTTAGGTTTTGTTTTATGTACCGAGACCTCGGAGCAACATTAGCTGTCTTTGTGTCTTACATGTGCAGCAAGAAAAAAATCCCAGAAACAAGTTAATTTAAAGTGCACAAACAGAGTCCCTATATGTTGGGCTAAAAATATTAATGAGACTGACATTTTGGTATTCATCAATGCGTTCCTTGGTATTTATATGAATTTTAAAACTACAAGCGGGACTAAGCAATAAAGCAATAAAGCTTTTAGATATACTAAAGTTATATAAAATATGTATTGTTAGCACTTGTTGTTTGGCAATTATTTTGTTAATTAATATCTAATCTAGCATACTGTACTCTTATAAAGCTTCCAAATGCAAATGCCACTGATAAAATCAGGAAAAAAATCATTTAGTCAGGAGCACCACATGCAAATCAAATGATGACTTCAAAAGGAAATGGAAGCATCATTTTCGTTTTTATTTTGTTTAATACTGTTTCTTATTTATGCCAAATCACATGCAATATACATTTTTTACCACATCAAATGCATTTAGAAAAAGAAAAAGAACTTTATTGATCTCACCGGGGAGCTGTGTGGGGTCTTGCTCAGGGACCCAGAGTGCAGGCTGTGGGGATCGAACCGTGTACTTGCAAACTTCTCCGAGCACAAGCACAATGCTCTAAAAACTAGGCTAACACTCCCCCAAGAAAGATAATGCTGCAAGCTGCTGTAGTGTGCAGCATGTCTGTTTATTGTCCCATATAATATTTACTATGTATTTTTTTCAAACTTATTTAAAATATATGCTTAGCCTTCACTCATATATTCACTTAAACATTTTCCTGCTCTCACATGCTGCTCATGTGCACCATGCTATAAAATCCCCAGAGTTTGGATTCAGGTATCTGAGTAATAAGGACATGGTCTTATGCTGCATTCACACCGGACACAGCAGGAGCAGCAATATCACGTCTGCTGCTTCCTTTTTGCTGCTTGTACCAGTTTAGTTCTGACGCGCGGCTGAAACAGCTTTGCTGCTCTGGCTGTGCGGTCGAAAAGTGGGTCTGACGCGCGTTGGGCGGAGCTTCCCTATCCTTTCTTTGCCTTGCAGCTATATTTGCTGTGATCAGTGGGAATAAAGTAGTTTTAATATGTTTTTAAGAGAGAAAATCCACCTGAAAACTTAATCAGTGCAGTCAGTTCATCCAGATTACCATCCTGCCTTACAATATTATTTCTATCGGAAATACATCTTGCCAGAAGCCAATAGATGTGCTAGCTTCAATACAGAAATGTTTCGGACCAATGAAATTCAGTGACCTGTACGACGACTAATCGCCATCCAGAGTTGGAAGGCTGAAGGAAAACAAACAAGCAAAACAATGCGATTTTGCCTGTGTGGATGGGAAAGATCTTTGCATGTTCCTCCTGGCGGGATTTGGTAAGTATTTAGTTTATCAGTTAACTCTGCTACTTGTAAACACTGGTTAATGGCGGTGCCTCAAGGCAGCGGCCAAGAACAGCTCTCAACAATTCCATGAAATATGCCGTTCAAAACGCTACAGACCAGGCTTCGTTCGGGCATCTGTGACCGCCAATGCCTGCTGTAGCTATGGTCACAAAATGTTTTAAATACAGCGACTCTCGACCGTTTAAAAAGCTGCAGAGTGCTACAGGCAGATGTAAACTAAACAACAGCGGACTCACTTACCAGGCCAGGCCGAAGAAAAAGATGCGCTAGACGGAGGAAGAAAGGCTGCAGAGGGGGGGCTAATGGCGAAGCTAAGGAGTAATCCTCACAGACCACCGCTACCATCAATCATTCTCTCCAACGTCCGCTTGTTGGATAGCAAAATGGATAATCTGTGACTCAAACTCTCTTCAAAAAAGGAAATATGTAACTGCTGCGCCATCATTCTGACTGAAACTTGGGTGCATCCAGCAACACTGGACAATGCTATTAGCCTGGAGGGACTAACGCTATAAAGCGCCGATAGGAACAAACTTCTGCTCTCCCGACATTGAGTTTCTGACTGTTAACTGCAGACCTTTCTATCTGCCCAGAGAGTTAAGTGTGGTCAGCATTACTGCTCTTTATGTGCCCCCCAGCGCTAATACAAAAGAGGCCATGAAGACTCTATATCAGGCTATCTCTGAGCTCCAATCTGCAAACACAGAGGGCATTGTTCCTGGACTTCAGTTCAGCTTTTAACACCATCATCCTACAGCATCTGATAGGAAAACTAGAACAGCTGGGCTTCAATACACCCCTCTGCAACTGGCTGCTAGACTTCCTCACAAACAGACCTCAGTCAATCCAGCTTGGACAGAACCACAGGCTCCACTCAGGGCTGCAACATTATAAATTACCCCTAACACCCCACCATGGACTGTTCTCCCTGCTGCCCTCTAGGAAGAGGCTTTGAAGCACCCAATGCAGGTCCAGCAGATTCCAAAACCGCTTCTTCCCCACTGCCATAATACATCTCAATGTTGAATAAAATGGTGGAAAAAATATTTGGGAAAACTGTAAATCATATACAAGTCTTATGTTAACATTTGGTCACCATATTTATATTTTATCACTACTGCACTTTAAGAAATGGAACTGTCTTGAGAGCTGTACTGAACTAAATTTCATTTGGTATAAACTCTGTGTGTACAAAATGACAATAAAGTTATTCTAAGTCTAAGTCTAAAACAAATCTATCTGTAATCAAACATTACAACTGCTACTACTGCTATGACTGGCTAAAACCTTGACACAGGAGGCAGATACAATTCAGCTCGAAGTAATGTAATACATGTCCTTCTTTCTTGTTAATATTCTGTACATGAGGCTTTCCAGATGGATGCCGTTTAGAATTCAACATGAACTAAACATATCTATCCAGCTTATGCCAGGTTAGGTATGACCTACTTTTTGATACATTTTTAAAAAACTATTCAAGTACTTAAGGGTTACTAATTGATAATTGCAATGTAATAGGATCAATTAATCCTTGACAAAAATAAAGCAGACAAAGCAGAACATTTGTTAATACAACAGTCTTGATCCCATCCCAACATGCATCATTCAGTATTAGCAGGCAGTCAGAGTGTGCAGAGGTGGGTACATTGGGCATCAAATTGTAAAATTCCTGCCTGGTTTTTCTTCATCCACTTAATTAAGCAGAAGGCTTTAAATTATTGTTCTCAAACCAAAATCCTTGACTGGTGGTGTTTTGCAACATTCAGGTGTCCCTTCACCCCCACACCTAAAGTAAACTAAGTCACCAGCATGCAGTACAGCTATGAAGGGCTCTTCTGGGGAGATCATAATGGAGTCATGTATATTGAAGCAAAGATGCATATGAAACTTGCCAGATAAAAGTCCTTCAGGACTGGAATTTAAGACCACTGGTATAAACAATAGTCAATGCTGTAAAGCTGGAAATGCATATGAACTAATCTCTGTACAGGCTGTTTACTTTTTACAACCTTAATTATTCACCTCTGAAAGTGAGGTACATTCTTCTGAACTTAAATAGTGCTGCATGCTTTTCAAAAAAGAACATCGAAAGGATCTCCTCTCAAATCTTTAATAGAGATATATATTTTTTTACTTGTTTAAATAAAACAAAACAATGAATAGAACACAGTTTGTGGGGCTTTTTCTACTTTTATTATAGCCCTTTGAGAGAGGCTACGAGGTGCACTAAAACTTCATTTACTATTCTTTTGTTTTTTGTATTGATCAGTATTATCTCGAACTATGTGGGTCAGAAGCTCATCTTTCTTTGTAGACTCTCAAATGCCTGTGGAACAGGTAATCTGCTCATTTAAATAGTTGGAGCAATTAAAATTGGTTTGCCTCCAACAAAAGACAGACTCATGTCACCTGCAGAAATACTTGCATAACAATTCTTAGATGTAACAGAGATGGATAAGAAGCTCAGTACAAAGAGCAGGTGGCAAAATGGAAAAACAATCATCTCAACCTAAATGAAAACAAAACAAAGGAGATGTCATGGTCTTATCACTGATGCCTGGTCTGATCACTCATTTCAACACCTTCATAGTTCCACCCAGTTCTCTTTACCTGCTCATCTGAACCACCTGCATTAGTCTCTATATAACCAGCCTCCAGACCAGACCTGTCCAATCCAATCAACTTTATTTAGTATATAGCACATTTAACAACAAAAAAGTTTCCAAAAACAAGCAAACAAAAAACAAAACACACACACACAAAAACTAAGTAAGGGTTTAAAATTAATAAATAAATAAAAAGGACCACACAATTAAGCAGTGTTAAAAGCTAAAGACTAAAAGTGGGTCTTAAAGTCTTAGGAAAACAGTTGTTCCAACCGTTGCATTTCCAGATTCTCACAAGAGGTTCACGAATTTACATGAGTAAATAAAGTGAATGTGATTGGTCGTTTATGAAGGTTGTTGTGGCAGAAGGTTCACAAGCAAGTTGTGGCCGGTGTCTTGGAAGCATTTTGCTAAACAGCTAGCAACTAGAGCTAGGAGGTTATCAATGGGAAATACCATTGGCACAATCTGCCACATTTGAAGAGGTTTGGAGACACTGGTGACACCAAAAGTTCAAAGCCCCACAGCTCTGGAACTGCTGTAGCTAGAGGTCTGAAATTGTCTGCATTTGTGGTTGACATGTTGTAGTATATTACAATGAGACATGCTTATTCGCAGGCATGTCTTTATTACTGCTCTTAGAAAAAGATATATTATTATATATTGTTTCAAGAATAAAAAAAGCAACTCTGAGTTATGTTTGAACTGATACAGCTTATGCTGTGTTTTACTCGCACTATTTAATTTATATTTTCAAATACAAGAAGGTGTTAGCTTTCAAATGATGTATCACACATGTAATTTGGGCTTACAGTTAGTTATTTGCTTTTCCCATTTGGGTATGCAAAATAGACCAGGATTACTTCAAATTGGGTGGGTTTTAAGAGGCTATGGTACCACCAAGTTTGGTTAATTTTGAACATACAAATTCCTTTAAAAGTTTCAAGTCAGAGATGGCACTGCCAAACACCATCGCCTCTGGTTTGCTCTCATTTAGTTTCAGAAAATGTTTTGATAACCAAGCCTTGATGTCACCCAGACAGTCGAGTAGGGGTATTAGGGGGGTGGGGCTGTCAAATAAATTTGACAATAGTCTGCATAGAAATGGTATGCTATACCAAAATAAGTTAAAATCTCTTATAGTGCAAACAATAAAGGTCCCAGGATAGAGCACTGAGGGACTCTTCTAAACCACTGCATCGGCTTTGGACTTGCCCTCTGGATCATCGTGCTTGTATTAGTCTGTTTGGTTCTGATCTCCTGACTGACCACCAATATATCAGCATCTGGGACTTTCTGTGCGGCCACCACTGCACCGCATTGACAGTCAGCCAGCTGGGACCATCCTCTATCTCAGGATTTAAACTGAACTATAAGACCAGGTTAGCGACTCACACGTTCATAATCATTCACTACCAGAAAGACATGGTTCCCTAACCTGTTGTCTCCATCTGCAGAGGTTTCTGCCTTAGACATCGACACCACTTACTCAGATTCTGTTGTCAATAAAGGTTCTGAGAAATCTGTTAGTCCTCTTTATATAGTGGATCATTCATTTCTGAGTCTGACAGCAGATGATTGTAGATTTTATAAGAAAAGAATAAGTCGAACCCTTTTACAATCATGGGGGAGGAGGGGAGGTGGTGGAGGAGTATAAATACCTTGGTGTTCACCTGAAAGAGAGGGTGCTTCAGTGTTTGCAGCAATATAATACATATTAGGGGTCACCAGATGGTGCCCGTGGTTATCAAGGGGCCCTCAAGGACCACACAGGGTGCCCTCGGCGTCTTCTGAAAACAGTAAAACTCACTAGTGGGTTAAGTATGTGATTTAATTTTATTCTTTTACTCTTCTTTTTTTAATCACACTTGAATGTATAGAGATTCCAAAATGACAATATCTAAAAGAAAATTAGAAATTAAAAGAAACATTCAAAATATTATGCATGAAATTTAAGTGAACGCTGACTCCTCCAGTTCATAGGTCAGTATTGGTAGCCCTTCCTACTGAGTAGCTCCTGGCCTAAAAAAAAGTTTTGTGACCCCTGCTACATATAGTCTATAAGTCTGTTTTCAGCTAGGGGCTTCTTCAGTTCAGTTCAGATTCAAGACAAACAACTACAAAACTCCGTCCTGACTTCAGCCATTTAAATCTACAACAAATGATGAGTTACTACAACATTTAATTTCCCTTTCGGAATTAATAAAGTATTTTTGAATTGAATAATATTTATAATAATTAATGTGCCTACTCTTTCCTTGCAAATTAATCTGTGGTAGACCAGCAGGTTTATCTTAGAACAACACTTAAAAACAAAAAGAAATCAATAGGCAGCTACAGTACAGTTGGTGATGAATTCAAACGAATAATAATATGAATTGAGAATAATTATTCTCTATAGTTCTATAGTTCAAGCAACATTAAAACTGAAGTCCTCATTTTCCAGGTGATTAATTATGTTGGACTAATGACAATAAACCACTAATGTGGTTATAAGCTACAAATGAACCTATGAATCTCTGTCTATTTTAAAGATTTGTTCAGTGATTTCAGCAAGGTATATTTTGTTCTGCTGATTATGATCAACACATTTTCCACACACATAAAAAAAAAATAGGTAAGTAACCAAAAGAAGAATGCAGTAGCCATCAAATATGTGAACCAAAGACAGTTTGTGACAGGTGTGGAATGAGATCAATGATGCTAAGAGTAGCTATGCATCATATAATAGTCACAGAAATCATGGTGCCAGTTGGTCAATTCAGAAAAAACAGCAGGACCTTGCTCCCGGTATCCAGGTCCCTTATTAAGAAATATTTAATCAGTTTCTAACTAACCATTTCTTGTTATAAACATATTTAAAAGACAACAGCTTCAAATCACCCACAACCATGTCCCCTTTTTCATTCAAACTACAAGGGAAGAAAAAAAACAACTTGGCAGCGTTTATTGTGTTTATTGATTCTCTGTTTTTTAATTACAGTTACTCTAAGCTACAAGGCTTTTACAGAAGCACTGAAAACAAAATAAAAGCAAGCCAGCAAGCTTAAATTGTAAAAAAGAAAAAAAAAAACATCTTCCCAACATGTCAAACCCCTGCAAAAGTAGAGTGAGGATTTATTTTCCTAACTGGAAACCACCACTACACTGTTAATCTTGTGTGAAGGACAAAGGTCCTAATAAAAGAGATAATTGTCCATCATCGAGTGGGACCTCATTGTAGAGATGGCAGCTCCTCCATAAGCATACACCCAGATATATCCCATCTGTCATAAGAAAGACTTGGGATAGCTAAGAAGGACCTTTTGAGCTTTCTTAAAATTATATTTACTCCTGATCTGTAATAAACAGAAAATGTTTGATGCATGTATGGATGAAAATATGAAGAAAAAAATTTATACAGGTTTAAAAAAATGGAATAAAGACCTGGAGCCTGGAAGCTCCAATAATTTTGTATATTCAATTTTCTAAAATGAGCGCTGAATGAGTTTAAAGCACTATTGCCTTCTCGAGTTTGATTCCCACCCCAGAGTCTTTCTGCATGGAATTTGCATGTTCTCATCCGCGCATGCGGGCTTTGCATAGCTACTCCAGCTATCAACATTGCAAAAATGTAATTGTTAGACTGATTAGTTCATATAAATTTTGCTTAAGTGTGTGTTAGCATGGTTGTGTGCTTCTGCATTGCCCTGTCCAGGGTCTACTACCTGTGAACCACTGGAGATACATGTAGGCACCACCCCCCTTTGTGAGAGGTGTTAGTTTTTTATTAAAATGTTGCTATCCTGAAAAATACCTGTATAAATACAATAATTATCGACCAAATTACATACTTTTTAATACCTCAAGAAAGGTTAAAAAACAACTTGACTCCAATTTTTGTGCTTAAAATGTCTTCATTCTTAAATTCTCTGAATTGATTTCTTAATTTTAAATTTTACATGCAGATTTGATTCCCCCAAAAATAGGGGATCATCAGTAACTTATCCTTGCCTACTGACATATGTTTTGTCACACATGGGTTATGGGTACAGTATGTTTTTGAAAGCAGAAGTCTAAGTGTAGAAGTCTATACTATAATTGCTGCACTGAACTGTTCAATCTGTGCAAGGGAATTTTGTCTTAGGGTGAAATGAACCAGTCTCTGTCTAAAAGTTTGGTTAGGTCTGAAACTTGGACCAGGATGTTGTGTTTGAAGCAAAATCCTTCTCAATTTTTCAGATGACCCAGCAACAATGTAAATGTTTTAGCATTTGTTCTTTGCCAGACGAAGCTCCACAGTTTTAGAGAGCTTTTTTGTTAGGGTTCTGTTCCTTTTCCTTTCCTGTGGTCTTTGCAGGTATTTGTTCTGTTGTGCTTGATGGATTAGTAATGTGATGACAGAAGGTTTGTGATCCAGTAAAAATTAAATGCTGATCTGTGTGCTCCATGTTAACCTTAATCTTGTAACTTTGCTTCCATCTCTTTCCATTTACACCATTACACCTTCATGTAATCAAGTAGTTTATTAGTTTATTTGAAAAGAAAATTCAAGATCTATATTAGAAGACTGACGTTTGTTTCTTTGTTATTAATCAAAAAGAAGAGGTGGATAATCAAAGTCGAGAAAGTAAAAGGACTGTACAGATATCAGTTTCCACCATCTGCATTTCCAGTTCCAAAATGCAAACTAATCAAACTATTCTGAGGAGCTAATGTTCTTGAGATTGGCTGAAACAAAAAAAATATCTAAATGGTTGTAAATCCTAGTTTGTTAAAAAAAAATGCATTTGCGTATTGAGTCACATTAGGTGAGTCTCAATAATCCACATACAAATGCAGTGAGGTTGAAAGACCACTGGTAGTTTATAAATCAATATATAATTGTGCATTCAACCCAAATACATTTGGGAATCTTGTCTTGTGAATGTGTAAATTTGATGTTCATGTGTATATTGTGCAGATGAGTGTGGGGGGGATGTTTTGCCATAATTAAATTCATTACCTCATTGCTATTCATCTTTCACACAGTTCAATACAACTGCAGGTTACTGGGAGATCAGGATGTTGCTGACCTCATATGAAATGCGGTCTTCTTCAGGCAAAATAATACAGCTTTTGTCCACTGGGCGGAGCCGAAATAAACTAAAACTGGAAGTTCTTTAGTACTGCTTTAAAGGTGCCATTGGAGATCTTGGAAAAACAGTTCCAGCAAGCTGTATACTTGAACATACACAACCATGCCTCTCCCTTAAGACCACCACTCAAAACCACGCCTTCATAACACATGAATGCGCATGCTGTCTGTCGAGGTGTTCGGATGTTGCCAAGATCGAGAACGAAACAAGCCAAGACCGAGGGCTCGTGACACAAGCTAACAACAACATCACAGTTGCTAAAGCGTTATATTGACAGCATGGGCTTTGATGGTCAAAGCCATATGTTTACTTGAACATACAGTATGGTACTTACTTATCAGAGAGCATGAAGCCAGAATAGCGGACAGCGGTGGAGGGGGCTTAAAAAGTCCTTGCTTTGCTTTGATGATATGTCAGGAACCAAAAGCGGACCACAGACCGTGTTTTGTGATTGGTGGGCATTACTCATTGATTTCACACTGTAGCGGGGACCATTTTTTTTTCATTTCACATCCAGACCTTCTATTTCACTGCTTGCTACGCGGCTGTGGAGAGATCTTCAAGCCACATGGTAAAAAATGAATCAGAAAAGATCTCCTACTACACCTTTAAAGATGTAGAGGAGGATTTTCGCAAATTTTTGAAAAGACCCGCCCTCTCCACTGTGCACAAAAATGCACATGCACAACCCTGTAGCCACTCCCGAGGGCGAACGCCTATTAAACGCGTGTGAGAGCATGCACAAGTCCATTTCTCCTCATGCACTGTTTAAAAGTTGCTGTTTGCATTGCTCATACAGGCTTAGTTTCCAAAAGAAGATTTGCAATTGTTCCACTATGTCAGACTCAACACCAGCAGAAGAAAATGGACGACCACGTAGGACCGCCTTATGTTAACATATTATCTTGAATATCCACCAAAAGAACATCCTCCACTATACCTTTAAGTTTAAATTGTTGAAGAGAAAGGTAAAATAGAATGAAAATGCACATTCCCTTTGTCATAAGTAAATTATTCAGACCTGTGTTTGTTTTATCCTCATTTGTGCATGTGTTACATCTAGAAGGATTCTTTCCTTCAGCCATCTGAAATTGTACATGTTTAAAAACTTTAAATGGAAAGCAAACATTTCACTGAGACAGCATAAATGTCTCATGAGGATTTACATATGTAGGACTAAGATTAAAAGCAGACACCTAAAGATGACACAAGAGTAGTCAAGGAGCATACAGGTGATAATAATAATACAAGTTAGCTTTCAAATCACTCCCCTAATAAGCTTTTTATGACCTTAGCATGAAAGCCAAGGTTTGCATATGCCGATATCGTCCTGTATCATTATCCGCCAACACAGATGCTAAATTGCTGAGACCAAATACAACTGGTTATACTGTACTTCTCAAGCATGTAGTGGAAAGGGCATGTTAGGAATACCTATTTATCTGTTTCAAATTGTTGTTCACGTTTCAGTCCTTCCTGCCTGTCCTTTAGGAGCCTAAAAGGCTTGTCCCACTTAAAATGTAGAAGAATATGGGGATGTGTATATTTTTGAATCATGAGGATTGTCTGAAAAATCTTTTATGCAGGGAATCAGATCAACCTTTGTTAAACACAAAACACAATGCTAAGCCAATCAATGGTTTGTGAAAAAATAAACTAAGCTACAAAGTGTCAGCAAAATGTGGCAGTAGAGGCTGTGCTGCTTTACATTATTGAAATTAGCTGTACCACATTTACTAGTTTTTGTAGCTATAACTATACTGTTGTTTTTGGAAGTTGTTTTTGTTGCAGCTTCATTTCACTCAGTGTAATAAATCATTTTACACCCAATAAACTATTTCAAGTGTTTAGACAAAATGTTTCTGACAAAAATGTAAAATGTTTTTGACAAAAAGTTTTTAACGTTGATAAAGAGGAGCCTATGTAACAAAACATCCTTTCTAAAGACACTGGCTGTTGTGAGAATATTTTAGCTATGCTTAACATTGGGAAAACCATCAATTGTGGTGGACGAAGTTACACAATGTACAAGGTTAAGCACAATCCTCAAAGGGTTGCTTTGGAAGAAACTACAACGCATCGATAGGACTAAGTAAAAAAAAAAAAAAAAAAGCTGATCAGGTGACACTAGGCTGCTGAAATTTTACCAATAAAAATTATAATAGTTATGTGGCTTCATATTCCTTGAGTAAAATAGCTGGAACCGACCAACAAACTGTTTTTAAAAGCACCAATAGATTAATTAGCTAGTTCTTGACCAATCATAGAATCCTGGGAAACCATTTTTTAATATATTAATATTGATGCATAGCTGCCTGTGTAACTGCTTCTCTTTTTATCTAAGGGAAAACTCTTCAGCAGAGGTCACGGATTAGCGGAGCGCAATCCTGATCCAGACCCACCTGCTGGCTAATCCGGACCCAACCGTATTTAAAAAATTTATAAATTACATGTTGTCCGACTGCAGTGTCAAATTTCACTCCTGTTTGTACAGTAAAGGCCTCCAGAGCGCCCTGGACCAGGCTACACATGATTAAAATTAGCCAATGAGCTGTGTCATTCATAACCTGACTCCGTCAGATGGATTTGCTCCGCATATCCATCTGGAAACCTTCCGTTGAAATCATTTTGGGAAGGGGCGAAAATACTGGTTAGCTGATTGGCCTATGTTGGTGATAGACGGGCCAAATAAACCAATCAGATCAACGGAGCATATGACGTACTAACAGAGCGACGACGAAGAGGAGCCAATTGATAGATCAACCTTTTGCCGAAACCAGTCGGTAGAAGAGCAAAAACATCTTTTCCTCTGAGAAAAGCCTCCAGTGAAGAAAAGCCTCTTTCAGTGAAGAAATACTGTGTAATTCCGATAAAACTTGCTTGATAGCCACGCTAACGCTAGTTTCATCGGCTGAAGCCGCCATGTTCTTTAGACTGAACTGTTGTGCTTCTCGTTGCGTCACACCTCAACCCGCCTCAAAGCCAACGCTGATTGGACGTTCGTTTGGTGAATGGCTCCAAATTTTCTTTAACGGAGAGTCTCCAGACTGATCTGGGAGTGAAACCTTGAAAGCTCGCGAGATCAGGATGGTCTCATGAGGCTATGTCAGTCAGGGCTGCTACTGCTAGCTACTTTTAGACACAGCAGAGAAACCTGTGGCCAGCCGGGCGTTGGCAAAGAAGGAGAAGACGATGAGAAAAAAGGAAAGAAAGTGTGGACTGCTAGAAGAGCTGCGGTTAACTGGTGACAGAGAAGTGAAATGGGGTGCTCAAAGGTGAGCCTTCACATTTTAAGTACGCTTGGCTCAACCTACTGCTGTGAAGCGGGATTCCCCAGCATGAACATAATCAAAAATAAATATCGATCCAGGCTCAAAATGAGCCCATTTATATGTGCTTTAGAATGGCTTTGTCGCCATTCAAACCCAGGTTTAAACTTGTAGGGAAGCGGCTGTTCCAACGATTGCAGTTCCGAATTCTCTCGAGTGGTGACGACTTTACATGAGTGAATAAAGTGAATGTGATTGGTCTTTTATCAAGGGGGCGGGATTGTTGTGGCGGAAGGTTTGCAAGCTTTTAGATTGTGGCCAGTGTCTCTGAAGCATCTTGCTAACCAGTTAACAACTTATTGCTAGTAGGTTCTCAATGGGAAATTACATTGGTAGTAGCACTTAGCAACAACACTGTCAAAAAACACTATGGACAGCAGAAACATGCAAGAGGAGGAGAGTTTTGTGTCCGAGGTTGTGGCTGAGTCTCCTCCATTATGCATTTTTTATTTAGAGGAGGAAAGGGGGGACAAAGTTGTTGTGGAAGAGGACGCCAGGGCAGCAGAAGCTTCGTTTGATGTAGAAGGTTTACAGTCGTACATGTTTGAGTCCTTGTCTAGCAACGTTGCCAGTTCTGTTAGCTCTACGCCTGCCGAAGACAAAGATGTCCATCCCCATTGATTGACAGATGACCTTTGATATATTATTGGTCGGATTTAGGTGTACAAGCTGACATATAACTAACTGGCCTGCATAAAATAACGAGGAGAAAAAAAACAGATTTTAAGACAGGATTTTTTTTAAATAGACATTTTCAAACTTTTGTGACAATATTGTCTGATAAGAAGTACATTTATATACATGTTTAAGCCAGAATGATTTGAAATTTAATTTATAACTTCCCTACGACTTTGAAAGCAGGGCAGCCAAAAGCCCACTTCTCTCTCATTAAGCCATAAAAAAGAAAGAAAAAAACAAAAAACAAATAGTCAGTTCAGGTGATTTATAAAATATATGAATATGGAAAATGTCTATATACCAAACTGAGAGATTGTTGTTCTCTACTTAAATAAAAACTTTAGATTGTAAAATGGAAAAATTTTCTATTCATTTTCTTTATTTATTTTTATAATAAAAGTCAATGTATGCATTGACGCATGAAAACCTAAATTTATTTTAGTGTTAAATTCTGTTTAAAGTGACAGTTTATGATTAAAAATGTCTCAGGACCTTTACTGGTTGTTGATTTTCTTTATTCGGACCGCGCTGGTTTTTAATTGGATATCCCTGCTCTACAATATCTAGCCTCCAAGGTTTGAAGGGTCTGCATCAGGGTCTAGATGAGGGATTATGACCAAAAAGCCTCTACATTAAATTCCCCCCCAAAAATCCTGATCAACTGTACTTCATATGGGGCCCACTCAGATAATGTTGCTTATGGGCCTATCATTGTGTTGTTACGCCATTGCCTACGGTGTGCATACTCTGAGCCTTTCAGACTCTGTGTGCACTGTCTGCAGATGTTTCATATTTAGGGTAACACATTCCTACATTTCTTGAGTAAACCTACAGCACATGTGTTGTTTTCTTGCAGAGAGTGGCAGTGACAATGTGCATCCTGGCAAGTGGCTGCCCAGAGCAGTGTGTTGCTTCCAGCTATCACCTGGTCACATAAACTGTGCCACAAATGCTCGGTATCACAAATATCCTCAGTGTGACATGTAAAGACGGTGAAGACTTTCTTTTAGCTTTTGAACATGAAATGCTTGTTTAAGTTTTCAAAATCAATAGTGTTTTTTTATAGACTTCTGAACTGACTTTTATAATTCCCAAAATGCTGGATATTTTATCTCCTGTTTGCTTATCGGTCAAACTGTCATTGTGTATTTTCAATACATAGATACATTTGTTGCATCTTTACTTCCTCTTCTTTTATTGTTGCCTTCCAAGATAACTGGATAATTGAAGTTACAGCACTGTTGCCTCTCCTCAGAGCTCGACAACAGATACAGTGACAAGTAAACCTGCGCCATACATTTTGAGTGACATAAAATAGAACTGCCCCTCACTGCTTTCTTCACAGCCATCAGATACTAGACAAGTCCTTCAAAGCTGTCCTAAAGTGATGAGCTTAAAAAATATAATTACAGTAAAACTGCAACAATTATCTGCAATCGTTGGAGAAAAAAAGGAAAAGGCTGAACAGGACCAGTGTAACACCTGTTTAAGATGTAATGAGGAAATTTGCTTAAACATAATACGGACAAACTAACAAAATAAAAAGTTTATTTTTACAGGTAAAAATGGTCTGATTAGGAATCATAAGATAGAAAGATAAAATTAAAGAAAACTGATTTAGCTTTTGTTCTATGTACCAAAGGCTTTCTGCTAGGTTAGAAAATAATATCAGAAGAAATAAAAAAGAATACATAGCTTACCTGTCAGATTCCCAATAACAAAGATCCAGATAGTCAGATTGCCTTAAACCCACCTGTGTTTCTGAGGTTGCCAGCATACAAACTCATTTTCTAAGGGTACTTAGGCTGCTATCTCAAGCAGGTTTTCTGAGCTGGATTCGGTTGCAGAAAAAAATCAGATTAACATGATACAACTACCATATCCTTTTTCACTCATTAACGTGTCCATAATCTTTTGTCATATCATACAATTTCTCCTTTTCAGCAGATCTTTTGGCCATTTACATCAGCTTCTGCACTAAAGTCATCGTTCAAGCAAACACAGGACCTCAACCCTTCGACGCACATCGTTCAGTTTGCACGTATGTAAAAAGGCTGGAAACTGTGAAAAACCTTTAATTTACCATCTTTTTAGATTAGATTAGATCAAGTTTATTTAATAAAGGACAGCACATCGAACAATGTCATATGCAGAAGAAACAAGCAACTGTTGTTCTGTGCATTGCTTTTCTGGCCACAGGCTAATTTGCAGACCCACTGCCAATGTGTATAAAGCCTTTTATCTTGTCATCTGAGTCCCTTCTATTGCATCAGGGTTTGGGGGTTTTATAATAAGGTTTTAGAATTGAACTGATTTATCAAAATCTACTTGCTATATGTGTAGCAAACCCAGCAGGGCATAAACATGAAAACAGCAGTGTTACAAAAACACTGAGACTGAGCCTTCCTTAAGAATTTAAAATGCAATTTTAAATCTACCATTTAATTATTAAATGAAAGGACCTGAAACATTAAAAAAAACACAGGGTCGTTGTAGACAATGGCTGGTAAGCCTTGTTAGACAATCTGATGTAAGGATGAAAAATATTAAATTTTAACAAAAAAACAGAGTTTGTCCTCATTTTTATGCATGAGAAGCACGCCAGTCTTTTAAACAATCTATTATTGATGAGAGTGAAGACATTCTGTTAACCCATCAAATCTACTCTAAAGCAAACTTTTTTGAAAATAATCTACACATATTGATTTGTTTTATGGTAATTGTAATACATATTTAGCGGTTTTAGCTTCTTTTTTTTTGTTTCGGCTTCTCGTTTTTATAGCCCCCCATTCAGCAGCTCTGAGCTCCGCTCACCACATGACTATACAAGTCTTGATTCTTACGGTTTTAAAAAGCCACAGCATTATTCACTGGGAAAATGTAAGAAAAGCAAAGTAACTTATACAAAATATTGAGACATATGAATCAAATTACAGTGCCTTACCAAAGTATCAATACAGTATTATTACCACAAAGGGTAATGTATTTCATTCTTTTTGTATATGATGGACCAAAAGAAAGATGCATCAGTGTGCAGTAGGAAAAAAGAAAGCTTTGCTTTCTATTTTAAACATTTAAGTCTGAAGTTGTGGTGTGCTGATAGGGCCATTCTAACATGTAAGCATGCTTTGGTCCAGAGCAGCACTAGCTTTAGTTTAGGGTTCTCCTGCCTCAGTCTAAAGTCTCATGCAGCCTTTTAGAGGTTTTCTTGCACGTTTGTGTGGAATTTAACTTTATATCTCCATCAGCTTTTACAAGTTTCCTCTCCCATCTAATTAAAGCATCACCACATTCATCACAATATTTCAAAAAAGCATTGCAACACATTCTAAACATTAGCCCAAGAATGCAATACAGGTAGAAATTTCCATATTGAGACGTGTCTAGATGGTTTATGGCACAGCTGTTATGATCTTGGCGCTGATGACTGGCCTAATTTCTCATTTCATTCACCTGCTTAGTTCCGCTCAGTTCTTATTACCGCTCATCTGATCCACCTGCTTCAGCCTCTGTTTAACCTGCCTTCAACCAATCATCAGTGCCAGATCACTGAAGTCTTTGGTGAGAGTTCTCTTTTGTGCCTGTATTTGTACCTGTACCTCTACCTTTAAAATAAACACGTTGCTAATCCTAACTGTCTCTCTGCCTCAAAAACCGGATCCTTTTGTTCTGAGCCTGGCAAAGGCAAAATTAAAACTTAACTTCTTGAAGATTTACTTGTCAACAGCTTTGTTATTGCAGTTTTTCTACAAAAAATTCTATTACTGTCCTGTTGATAAACTCTTCGACCTAAGCTGTCAGGCTTTACAACTCTTCAAGAGATACAGAGAGCCACTGGCTCCTTCTCTGTTTATTTGTTCAACACTCTTTCCATGTTTTAATGGCAATATAACATTGGTCCATAATACGTCCACAGTATTGATATAGTTTTAATAAACAAACTCTTTATCTCAAATCAAGTCTGCTGTATTCCTTGGTCTTTACTGTATTGTTTATTCTCTAATGTTCTCTAAAAAGCCTCTTCACAGAACAATTGGGTTTTTATTTAGGTTATATTACAGGGAGGACTTTATTTACAGATTTCATATTTATTTTAACAATACATGTCATGCTTCTCAAATTTTTTAATGAAAATCTTATTTTTAATTCATGCAATATTACCCTCCTGACAGCAATGTACTGCATTGTTTTGGTAATGTAAGAGAATGGGAACGAAAACCAAAAGCTACAGGAAAACAGGATTAATAGGATTTAAAAATATCTTAGAATTTATTTGCCTCTTATTAAAATAATAAAAAGAAATTGTGTCTTTTTTAAGGGGGGAAACAACATTTTATGGCAGGAATTCAAAACCATTCAATGTGCTACAACCTTTCTTTTTAGTAAAGTGTGATCAATCCAAGGGTTTTAGGCTTTGTTAATTACTGCTGATGACATATTTTGGCAAGAGCAGACAAAGGCTTTATGGGCTTCCACATTACCAGATGCACAATCTAGGCTGAGAGGGCATCTGTTGCCACATTGGATGATGTATTATACCTGGGGTAATGCATTTTGGATTGTTTGGGGCTACAAGGGAATAGTTTTGGCTTCCTGCATCTCATTCCCTGGCAGTTCTCAACATGATCATGCAGGAAAAAGAATACAAGGTGACATGAAACTCAACTGGCAACTAGAGGGATTAATATCCAGAGTTTTCCTGAAATTGGCAGAAATGACCACAAGCAGTTGAGGGTTGATTTAGAAGGCCTTGAGATATGATTATTTTCTCCAAAATAAAGGTGGATTTTTATTTTAGTAAGGTTCTGTTGAGAGCGTATGACCAATCAGTACTGGCAGTTGATTAACTCACTTTATAGCTTGGAATTTCAGAGATAAGTTTGAGGCAAAAGCTTAAAGAAGCATAGTCAGATCATAGTATATGACTATATTAAAAAAGAATACAAATGCAATATGTACCATATCCTGCCTGCCTGCCTGCCAAAAAAGCCAGTTCCCGATGGCTACAGCAATTGTTCATCTACATCTACTGTTCAAAAAGTTGTGTTGTCGAGTCACAATCTACGACATTCTGTTTGAGGTTGACTGGTTCTGCTAGTAATCTCCTCCTGTTAAAAGAGAGTTTTTCCTTTCCACTGTCAATGCATGCATTCTTGGTTTGAGGGATTGCTGCAGAGTTAACAACATAATACAGGCCAAATGTCTACACTCAGAAGAGACTCCAGGAGAGGTGAATCCTACAAAGTCAGTGACTTGATGCATTCAGCAGGGTTTCCTTAAATATTTTTTTATCAACTTTTAACCATTGAATTTAATTGAATTGAATTGAATTGAACTGAATCCAATCAGCAACTCAAAGATCTAGTGAATCCTTTCCAAATCCCAATCCTTCCCCTAAAAGAACATCAAAGAAAAAGACAATTCTCTTTCCTATAAAATGCAAATAGCAACACAGCATCAACTTAAAAATTTTTTGAAGGAAAAAAATAAGTCATAAACTAAAATCTTTTCATTTGGGAAGAATTTAAATTAAACATAAAAAATTTAATTTCCCGTAGGTACATCATTGATGGAACATTAATTTAATCAGATCTTGAATAGTCTTCCGGATTCTAGCAGCTATGACTGCTCCCTTCCTCTTTTTATTTTATTTAATCAATCAATTCTTTCATTTCTACTATTACCGGTAATAACTTTTGTATATATCAACTTCCCAGCAAATGAATGAGTGTATTTCTTTCAAATACATAAACTTCATTTGTTTGAATTACATTATAATCAGGTTACCTTTAAGCAATTCAAACAGTAAACCTTATGTATTTGAAATACATGCACTCATTAGAATTCATTTTGAGTAAGTATACTTTACTTACTAAATACATAAACTTGATTATGTATTTTAAACAAATAAGCTTTATTGTACATATATATGGATCATGTAAAGTTTATTTAATAGGTTTGTGTTAAAATTATCTTAAAAAAGTAAATGGGAATATTGTGTAATAAATTTACATCAATCTTAAATGTGGGTGAAATATTTCAGTGACTGTATGATGGTTATATAAAGTCTGTATCAAGCTGTGTGCTTAAAAAAGAAAGGTAAATATCTTACTAAAAAAAGACTGCCTAAAGCCACTCGCTGGTTGCCTTATCAGGTATATGTGCTCAAATACTTTTTGACAGAAATAATACCAAAGGAATAACCCTATGCATGTAGACATAAAGCATTAAGCAATGGAAAGAAGAACAAGGGAAACTTGAGTGATCTGAAACATGGCATTTTACTTTGTAGCAGATGGGTAGGGGGAACATTTTAGAAAATGCTGATTTCGGATTCAATATTCAGATGGCATACACAAAATGAAAGCAATGGACCGAAAACAATATGTCCTACAGCCTGTTGAATCTACGCAATCAATAATTAAGCCAAATCCAATTTAAAAATAGGTTCTACCTAAAAACTAGCAATCAATCTTTTAATTATAACAGCAAAAAAAATTTATCCAACAAAGATTTTTGTCTACACTTTTATCCATTAAAACAGCATATAAGTTCAGAAAATATTTTTCTTTTTCATCTAGATCAAATATTCCCGGTTTACATCAAATTAAGATCGAGAAAAAAGTTAAAGTGCAGGTGATGCATTACCTGTTTTTGAACCCTTTAAAATATCTTCACTTGAAAAATCAAGATGTAGCACCTTAGATTTTTCCTGCAGATTAAATACTGACTGCTCTAAACTTTATAGAACCCCCTTTTAAAAAACTTAAATTGTCAGTATGTGCGTTAGCGAAGAATCAAATCGGCAACAGGAATTCTGCAGACGCATGTTAGATGAGGATGTTTTGATAAACAAAACACTTATCTTAGAGATATGACAACTCAAAACTGGTCAGATCATTACAGACGACCACACACGAGGGAGCAGAAAACACTCACTTCAAGGAGCAGGGACAAAGAGAACTGCATTTAATCAGGTATGGGCTATTAATGTAAACAGTTAACAGCTGCAGATGATGAAAGAACAATCCCTTTAAGAATAGATTTCATCTTTGTAAATACCAGGCATGAATTGCTTTGCTGAAGTCTTTTAAAAGGAAGAATCCAGCCAATAATGCTCTTACATTCGATGCATTTTCCACGTTCAACTTAAAGTAGACTGTGATAGTGTGTAAGTTAGCCATGACATAACCTGATATTTATAAAACAACAAAACAAAATAAATCTGACTAGAATTTTGATCATATGTTCACAAAGTGAAGCCGCTGGAGCTGTGTTAGTGTAATGTGTAAGTCAGCTTTAACTTCTTTTCAGCTGCAACTATTTTGTGTTCTAAATAAAGAGCAAAAAAGGAGCAGAGAGCTTGCTTGCAAGTGTCTATGTAGATTTAACTTGTGTATCATGAGACTATAGAGGGTATAAAAAGCTTAATCATGCAGAGGTTTTGGATTATTCTCTAAGCTTTATTAAGATGGATGTCTTAGAAGATTTAAATTTTTAAGTCATTTGGCACAGACAGGCTGAAGTTGTGGGACTGGGAGAGAACAGCGTACATGTTATTGTTTTAGGTATTAATGTGCAAAAAAAAAAAAAAAAGAAGATCATGTCCAAATCTTATAAAAGGAAGAAGTTAAGACTTTAAAACAGTCAGATAATACTCTCTGCTTAGAAACTTAATTTTACAGATCATTATAAAGAAAAAGGCTAATATGGGACTTTTTTACTCTTTTAAAAATAAAGCTGTTTCTCTTTATAAATTTGGTGACTGGTAACTTCTGATCCTACATTTCCATGGATATATGTATCCCAGATAGAACTGAAAAACAACAAACTATACAGAATTGAAATTAACATTGTGTCTCTAAGCTACTGATTTACGTTACAGACTCAATGTCTTCCAAAAGGAACTTTTCACCTTGCAGAATCACTTTTTGTTTGACTTATTAAGAGTAGAGGGTATTTAAATTTTAACACTAGCCATACTCTCAAAACTGGATATGCAGCTCCATATCATGACACATATTATAGTGCTATAGAGACTTTCTCACTGTGATAGGACAACTGATTATTTGGTTGAAAAAACAGATATGCAAAATGAATTATTTTGCTGCACAAAAAAGGATGTACTGAACAGTTTGCAATGAAGATATAGGAAAGCTATATAAGAAATCTGGTGCACCTCGTGTTGAGCATTGATTTCTGCTCATTAACTAAAACCATTTCCTTATATGAAATCCTTATAAGTAACAATCAGAGAATGTTAGGGCTCCTACAGATAGCTTGAGCACATGGCAAACGGCCACATTGTAGAGGTGGTGTTGTACATCTTTATTGTTTATGAGTAGCCTATAGACCTCATATATCAGTAGAAAAAACAGCTGCTTAATTTCATATATAATAGTAACTAAATTAAGCCACTTTTGAACTGGTTGTTTGTTCTGTGAATTGAACTAAACACACCAAATCAAGAAAAGAGCATCTAAAAAAATGCTGTCCTAACTGCCTACAACTAAGATTTCATTTGATAGTCTACTTTTTTCCCCCTTTTTTAAAAATCTAACTGTTTAAAGACTGACCAAGTTTGCAGTAATAGACAGCATCTAAAGAATAGTATTTTTCGAAAGGTAAAATACTTTTGAGTAACTGTTAAATTTTAACTTAGGTCTACCTGAACCCTGCCAAGTTTGGTTTTCATTCCGACTTCAGACAGCGAAGAGGTTACTTCACTGAGTCTCTACTTTACAGTACTAATTGCATACGGCACATCCTACCAAAAGTCTTTAATTCAAAAACTCCATTTTTATTTTGAAAATTCTCCATTGCTCCATTTGCTTTCAGATTTTGTCAAGTAGTGATGTCTACTTCATTTTTTTAAATTAATAAAGTATATTTAAATTTCCTTTTGAAATTAGAAAGTATATTTGAAAATAAATGTATTCCCACAGTGAAGAGCTTACAGTTTTTTCACTTTTATGTGTAGGAATCTGGTTCGAATCCTGTTTCTGTCAAGAAGGGCTCCCAGTGTAAAAACTTTCCCAAGTCTGTGAGCACGTTGTAAAGATTTGCTGCAGTGATCCCTAAATATGGGAGCAGGCCAAAGGACACAAAAGACTGAAATGTGTTCAAATCAGAGTAAACTGAGTTTGGTGCTGGATTATTCTCTCTTACCAGCAACCTTCTGCATTCCTTTTCAACTGATTAATGCTTAAGAACATTCATTTTGCAGGTCAGGGGAGGGAAGTAAATATAACAATCATGCATTACTACCATGAACAAAACTGCAAAGAAAAAACAGATAAAATCCAGTTATTTAGCCTTTAAGCTGTAACCTTTCAACACACTGATTATGGCTGTTAGTCTGAAAGCAGCCAACACAAATGCTCCTAAAGAGCCACATGTGTACGGCTGCAATGCTTAAAATTGTTATATAAGACACATAGAGTGAAAGCTAATTGCTCATTTAGCCATTGCAGAGTAAACAGACTACAGGTCCAAGAATAACAGATCACTATATCACCACTGCACTGGGACTGCTTCATAAAGTGTAAATGAAGGGGCTGAGTAAAGCCTTATTGGAGCCATCAAGTCACATCACATCAGTGGAGGTTTACCTCATGCTTATGATATAATATTCTGCGGTCACATACATTGTTTTAAAGAATATAATTCCTTGAAGTCTAATTACATTAAGCAAATTTGTCAAAAAAAGGAAAACAAACATTATGCACAAAGAGAGATAAACTCATAAACAGAATGGCAAACACTGCCATTCTGTGTATTCTATAGAAGTTTTGTGTATATTTTTGACAACCTGATTGCAGTTCTCTATGCTAACATGAAACAGCCTTCTGTTTGAGACTGAGTGGTCCTCATTTATTAAACATGCGTAGAGAGAAAAATGGAAATAGGGTCATATTTAAGTACATTTGGAGATGTATTAATTTGGCTGATAGTCTATTATTAATTCAAATCCTATGTCGAGTCTCACATCATTTATGAAAGTTTATGGCAGAAGGTCGTTGTGCAACAGATCATTTTTTGCCTAAGGTTGTGTGAAGCAAAATACTGTAGGACAAGATTTCAAGAGATATGTTTACTGATGGTTATATTACATTTATGTGTTTTTTTACAAATATGCTGGTGAGAATTCTCAGTCATCCTGGTCATAGTGATTCCAACAGTGCACCTCCCTTCTTCAGCCAGGACAACAATTCCCTTTAACATCCCCCGTTTCAGAGACACAGACAGGTTTCGGGTATTACAGGCTAACAAAGAAACAAAACGACCCCCGTTCCAAAGTGGGGAACCCGCTCGTCAGGTTCAATGTGCATGTTTTCTAAGCCAAAACTAAGCTTTGTTTTGGTCCAATCTATAAAGCCTCGAACTTAACACCATTTCTGACATTTTGAATTTAAAAGCTTCCTGGATGGGAAGCGAAATATTTTCAAACTTGGAAACAAAGTCCAGTGTATTGTTTTTTTTTTTTAACTTTTTTGAATTTTCTTTAAAAATTAACTTTAAATATCAAGAATGATACACGTAGGCTAGAAGTACACATAGGCCGACAAAGGGTGGGAGAAATAACAGTAAATTTCCTGGACTTCTACATTGCCTTTTAAAGTGAGGAGACTACAAAATACTTTAAACAGCATTCAAATGTTCACACATTCACATGCACATTCAAACACTGATGGTGGCAAGCTACACTGTAGCCATAAATCCCCTGGGCCACACTGACAGAACCAGGGCCCTCAGTCATTTTCACTGATTTCTTTTTCTCTCTAAAATAACCTTTCTCTTCTTAAGCAAGGATAGATATAACTTGGTTTAGGATTTCTCAGAATAAAAGTTCTCCCCCAAATTTTAACCTAATATTTCTACACGGCACAAAACCGTTAAACTGAAATATTATAGACTTTGCATCAACAGATTTAAACTCTTTGTGGCTGCAGGTGCAGTGGTCTAAAGGGGACAGGATTTTCTGAAATGAACAAATGTCTTTATGCAGAGTGATTGTTTCTTAAAACAATTTAATCTTTTAAGACTAATAAATATGGAATTATTTCTAAAACTAAAACAATAGATCAATTATAAATAATAAGAAATAGGAGAGAAACAGAGCTAATATATGCAGAGCATGCAGTTAGACACCAGCAGGAGACCTGTAAGTAGAAAAATGGAGATTGTTCTGTCTTGGATCAACAGGAGGAGTTTGTACAGAATGTGCCCATATGCAGTTCTGCAGAATAATGTGCTGTACAGCTAGTTTTTAATTAGGTCCTCTGCAGCATGATTATCAAATATGGATACCATTATTTCTTTGAAAATGTATCCATTATGTACATATTTTTTTAGGCAAGTATGACATAAAAGCAAGAGTTTAGCAGAGGCTTTATTGGAGTAAAAAGCTGCTTCATCCTCTTTCTGTGTCTTCTATCTATAGTATGAATATTCTTAAGGTGGGGTTTTCACTTTAAGTATGAAAGCTCTGGAAAACAGCCCCTTAAAACACAGTACAGAGTCCTAGAGGGTTCTTCTTAAAGTCCAATAACATACACAAATGGTTTATTTAAAGTAAAAAGGGTTTAGTCATTGAACAATGTTCAGCAAAGAGGGCAGCTCAAATAATGACACATCTAATTTTTCCTTTAAAAAGTTTGACTTGTCATAAAGACCCAAAAACCAACACAAACTTTATCTCTATGAATCAGGAGTGGGAGTTTGGTTAGACAATGGGATTAAATCAGAAGTTTATAAAGCAGAGCATCAACTTCAGAGAGCATTTAGAACAACCTTAGTAAGACATGCAGTGTTAATGGATTGCTCTTTCCCTTGCATATATATATTTGTAGGGCTTTCTAGCATCTCAGAGATTTATGAAAATGTAAGAGAAAGTGGCTTTAATAACAATATAATAATATTAATATATTGAATATTAAAACAATGAAAATAAAAGACAGCCAAAATAGTTTTAAAAAGCTTATAGAAGGCAGCATGCAAATACGGTTTAACCCCTAATGCTATGAAAATGAATGTTGTGAAATCTTCAATTATACTTCATTTTATACAAACATAAATAGCAACTTTGAAATATTTCGTTTCCATCTATTCAAACTAAACCAACTAAGCATGATAAAGATGATATTACATTGTACTGCTATTGATAAATCTGCAGTGTCTAACCATGTTATTATAATGTTTGCTCATTTGGAAAAATCTTACAATAAAGAGGATGTCAGACCCACACAAATACAGTGTTCTGTGATTTAGGTTGAATATGAAGCTAAGACATAGTTTGGATAAATTTTAGTAACATTGTGCAAGGCTAAAGTATGATGGAGTATTAGGGAAAGGCTAGAGTTTTTTTTTTTTGATTCGAGAATAAAGTAATAAAATTACAAGAATAAAGTTGCAATGAGAATAGTCATAGTATTACAAGGATAAAGTTGTAACATTAAGAGAATAAAGTCATAAAATGACAAGAATGAAGATGCAACATTACAAGAATAAAGTCGTAACCTTATGAGAATAAAGTTGTATTTTATGACAACTCTTAGGACACTTTCTTCCCTAAAATGAGGAATGTTGAGCATCATGTGAAATTATACGTTGGCATCAGTTTGACATAAGGAAATCTTTTAGCACTCCACCAACATCAAATTGGTTCGTATGTCTAAGTGGACTCAGGTTGTTGTTTGGTGGTGTTGGTCAGCCGTCATACGCTGGTTGGAGCTCAAAGCTTTCTTTCTGAAACGGGTTGTGGTATGATGACTTAATTCTGGTAAATTTACAACTGTATTGTCATAATTTTATGACTTTATTCTCATAAATGTATGAATTTATTCTTGTGATGTTTCTATCTATGTTACTACTATATCAGAATCAGACATACTTTAATAATCCCAGAGAGAAATTACAGTTTGTTTTTTGTTTTGCTTTTTTTCAGAAAAAAAAATATTGCTTATTGCTCATTTATTCTCATGATTTTAAGACTTTATTCTCATATAAAAAAAAATAAATAAAAAATCCGTAGCATGGCCCTAATACTCCGTCATTATATAGTGCAACATTTTCTGTCTTGACATTTGCTTGAACAGGTGCTATGCTTTTTAAAACATATTTGTTTTAAAAAGCCCAACTTTAATACACTATACACATTAGGAATACACCAGTATTACAACCATCTAAACGCAATTGAATTACAACACCTTAATATGTAATCTGGTGTTATTTCATCGGATCCCAACTGGAGAAAAACTTGCACCTACCTGAGCCCATAATTGAAAAAGCCTGAAAAGGCTACAGGGTCTCTTTACAGTCGACTATAAAACACAGTCAGGAAGAAACTTCAATGGATAAATGGGGCTTCATATCAGTGCAAAATAATGGACCATATCCAACCAAAGCTTATGGGGCTAAATTTTGGGCTCATGCAGAGAAGTTGGTGGGTGTGTTGCAATATTTATGAGAAGATAATCTAGCTTATGAAGTAGGTATTCTGATGATCAACAAAGGTACCTAAGAATGTTCTTATGGAAAATAATGTTTCATGAAACATTTTGCCACTATGAAATAATATTTAAAAAAATAATTCTACCTAGTAGATTTTTGAAAAAAAAAAAACATTAAAGTTCTTAGTTCTCAAGACAGCAGCTGTTTTATAATCATCAAATACTTTCTGTTTCTGGCCCCTGGCCAGACATGCACTAAAAACAAGACATAGTTTTTTTTTTGTTTATGGAGATGTTCATCTCTGGCAACCAGAGCAAGAAGCTGAATTGAGAAAAAAATCAATATGCAACTAACCCTGTCGGTCAACCCAGTATGATTTTTGCTGACAATAGAGAGCATTCAATTTAAAATTAGGGTTTATGGTATTGATTTCTCATATTCATTATGTTTCCATTAAAATGTTCACTCCAACATTAAACATATGGAAACTTGGGAAAGGTCATTCTTAAAAAAAAAAAAAACACTGAAAAATTATTTACCATTTATTTAGAAAAGTTAGGTATCTTTTTCTCCATAGAAATTCTTTGTAAATATTACTCGATAAAAATCAAAGCTGATTTTACTTACTAAAAAGAGTTGATTTAACAAACAAACACTTGGTCAATTTTACTACCAAAAACTAGCAATTAACAAAAGCAGTACTTTTGTTTTGGTGGTAAATTTTAATCAAATCATATTTGATTCAATTCCAAAACTTAAGTAAAAAACAGATTACTTTGCTTTATTTTGAATTAATATTTAAAGGTATAGTGGAGGATTTTCACAAATTTTTAAAAAGACCCGCCCTCTCCACTTTAGAAAAGAGATGCACATGCACAACCCTGTACCTGATCCCCAGAGTGAACGCCTTAAACACATGCGAGAGCATTCATGAGCCCATTTCTCCTCGCGCACGCTTAGCTTAAAAGTTGCTGTTTGCATTGTACAAGCTTACTTTCCAAAGGAAGATTAACAAGTTTTCCACTATCTCACTCACCACTGTTAAGTGAAAATGGAGACGAGCACATAGGACGGCATTACGTAAACATATCAACGGAGTGATTGACAATTAGGAGGACAACTTTTTTTGATGATCCACCCAGAAAAAGAACATCCTTCACTATACCTTTAAGTACATTTTTACTCAACTTAATCTCAATCTCACCATTTGATCTGTAGTGTATGCCAATGAGTGCATGATTTACTGGAACCAGGAAATGACCCTATAACTGTCTTGCCAAAGTGGCAGGTAAGGATAATCTTTGGATCAACCATGTTCCTCTTCTCCACCACAACAAAAACATTTGAATACAATGTCATGATAATTTCCACTTTAAAAGTGGTAAGGACCATCTTTACCAGACCACATGACGGCAGCAATTATCATGGAATTTTTTTCTATTCTGATCCAAACTGTTTTATAATATTTGTTTAATACTTAAGCTCTACTTTTAAACCATATGTTTAGTGAACATGTATCGAAAGGAGAAAAACAACACTAAGAGAGAAATAAAGCCATGCCAGTTGAGCTAAAGCTGACTGATGAGTGTCTTAATGGATCTAAAATTGGCACAGTACGCACTGTACACACAGTGCCAGCCATTTTAGTGATGTATAGCTGCTGGTTATCCAGATAATTGTATTTACTGTTTTCCTTGTGTTACATTTTACCAGTAAAACAGTCATGCAACCAAGGAGTAGGGAGTGTAGAAACATATATTATGTCTAATGGGATACTAGCCTGATATTATCTAAAAATATTCATCTCCTTCAGAGACATGCTAAACTAAAGGTGCCAATAGAACATAACAGAATAGAATAGAAATGTCTGTGTCCCACTATTTGGAAATTTAGATATCTCAATAATTAAAGTCTCATTGCAAAAACAGACAGACAGACATATAGATAATATTGCCATTTAAAGGCACTTTTTAAACCTTTATCTAAGCTTGAAAGACTTCGCTCTGGCAAAGTGTTAAAGGCATCATCAAAGGTAACAAGAAAGCCTCTTATGGGGCTACAAATATGCACCATCTGAAAATCACATGTTGTGTTTAATGCTAATCAAGCTAATTCACTGCTCTGTTATTCAAACAGACGCAGCAGGGGGCTTTACAATCCAAAATGAAAGTTCCGCCATCTTAAAAGCCTAAAGCTTGGGAATGATGAAAAATGACATCAAAAGAAAGGACATATCTGTGTGAATCTTTTAAAACAATATCCGCTGACTTTCAGTATTGAAGCTGGACTCTACACTTTAAAGTATAAATGATTTTGCAGCCCTTATGAACATCTTATATGGATCAGATTACAATATCTGCAGATACAAAAGCTGTGACATCCAACCAGAATCTCACCAAGCTCTGCCGTCTTACTCAGCTGCATAAAATCCTTTAAGTGAGTGCCATTTTTTTTGGCTCTCTCTCTTGCAAATCTGCTGGTTATGTTCAGCCTCTGCAGCTCAATCAACTTCACTCCAGCAACAAAAGGCAGCGGCTTTTATTAAAAAAGCTCTGATAAATCGAATGTGTGCTATCAGCCAGGCACAAAGTGACTCTAACAAGTGCAAAATATTTCACCGGGGAGCAACTGCTGTCCAAAACAATCATTAAAATGGCTGCAAGCTGGAGTTACTTCATTAAGTAGCTTGAGGAAAATCGGGGGGAATAAATGCCTCTGTTGCTCCAGGTCTGCTAGATTTCTTTATACAAATTGTTTTCCTACAATGCTCACCATAATGTTGTGTGCTGATTCAGTTTGCAACTTCTTTTGGCCAACTGTTGGGTACACGGAGCAACATCAACAAAATCCTCTTTTATAACATAGTGGGAATAACTCTCAGGAGTTTGAATACATGGGCATTATTGCTACTCTATATGGATGTGAGACTGTTTTAAAGGACATTAAAGGTAATTTTTCATCTTTAATGTCAGTAAATTAATGTGAATAATCAGATCCACCAACAGAGAGGTAGCAACCAGGTCAGTCGGCCTGGGCTTAGGGTATAGTGGAGTCTATGAACTTGTAGCCAAGATAAAAATGTTTTCTTTTTCACAAAAAAAAGGTTGTGAATAAATATATGGGCTTGATATTTAAATTAAATAAGCTGCTCTAGTCAAATAAAGAATTCTCACTACAGATAGAGCCATGGAAAAACAGAGTCTGACTCTGCAACGCGACGATTAAAAACAAGATCCTGCTCTAGAACCTCAAATTTTAAACTTAAAATTTTTAAATAAATCTAAAACATTTTTCAAAATTAGAATTTTTTTAAATACTGCAATACCTTTAGCTTTGGTTAGTTTAGGCTGATATACAAACAATTAAAATGTCAAAATAGTTAGGACTTTCCATTTGAGAGCATCACTGCTGCCATAGGGTTAAGAGGAGGAATAGCTTTTTCTGGAGTTGGTGAATTAAGTCTAGTTGGGAACAAATTATCACCTGCTAGAGGTGACAACTATGGTGGCCAATGATTAGCTAGTGTTGCCATGGCCACCCAAACCAGCCAATTCAATGAGTTCTGCCAGTTTCACCAAGAAGACCTTTGTCATGTCTCCGGTTAGGAAAAAAATCCAGAATTTTCTGAAGCACTGCACAGCCTCAGTACCCAAAACCGTAATACACTGTGGCTGATCTAAAGGGCTGGTTATACTCCCTGCAGCAGTGTGTCGCAGTGAGCTTGTTGCAGATATTTTTTATTTATGTCCAGTATTGAAGCGTGGTCTGCGCTATGTTATTCCACGCCACAACACAAATGGGACAATCACGAACTAGCTGTGGGTCGAGATACGGCCGAGGCAGTGAGGAAGTAAAAGCAAATTTGTGCAACAACGGAGGGACATGAGGGCGAAAAAGATAAGGGGATCCAGGTGGAAAAAGGGTCCCAGTATTCTCGTGCACCTCGCTGCTTTAGCTGGTCCAACTACACAAGTGTTGTTTTTCACAATGGCCATCATACAAACAAAACAAGCCGGTAGGGTACCAAACAGGAAATACGCATAGTGTAGAGCGGATGTAGATCTGACCAATCAGAGGCGTCCTTTCTACGCCACTGTTTCCGCTCACCTACAATTTTCAAGAGGTGCACCAGAATGTCTGCGGAAGGGGCGGGGGCACATTTGCGTTCACTGCAACACACATGAAGACGACCTGGTTTCTGAGTATAAATCAGCCTTTAGTCTACATTGATCTTAATGATTTGGGCCTCTTGCTGCACCCCATCACGGTCGCATTGTATGCAGTGAATCATCCTTTGTGTAGAGGAAAAAAATAAGAAACCACAAAGAATAAATCTTGTCATAAACTGGAAGCTACAGTAACACTTGTGTCCAATCCACAGTGATTTCAATCTACATAAACATGCATTAAAAGCATTCTGCCTAATAAAAAGCCCATTAAACAAACATCTTTAAACTTGGATGGTGCAGCCAAAGGCTTCTATTAGATTTATACTCAGAGAAGAGTATGGTTGACTATTTGTATACAATCAAAACAACTGTACTTAGAAGACTCTATGTGGCTTTTAAACATAAAAACACTGAATTAGCTGTCAAGCATGGTGGTGAAAATGTCATGCTTTGGAGATGTTTTACTGTCAGTGTTAATACCCTCTCTAAGAAACACTCTAAACCATGGTTTGGGTCATAGCAAATTATCAGATGACTTATGCTTCCCAGCTAGAGGGAGATGCATGTGGCAATTACAGATGCATCAGCCCATAATTCGTACCACCAATACACATTAAATGGCACTTACTCACGAAACAAAACAATTTAAACTGGACTTCAGCCAAAGAAAATGTCTTTAGTAGCAATTATACTGTATCCAATCAGTGTGTTTTCTGATCCAAATAAGAGGTTGATTTGGGATTTAGTACTTTAAACAATGTGGAAAGAATCAAACATTAGACCACAGCCAAATCATGTAACTTCGCCTCAGTCATAATTGAAACATTCAAGAAAGTTAATGTTCCAACAGGACAATGATCCCAAACAGAAATTAAAACGAGTTTTGCACTAGAAAAGCACTCTGAGGTCCCAGACCTCCATCAAGCAACACATTTTGCCCTAAATTGTGACTTACAGTACAACTATAGCCAAAAGTCATACGTGATCTTTACCAAATTTAAATCAATTGTTCTTGGCATGAGACACCCCTCTGGTAACAGAAAATGTCCATAATATCAGTTTTCAATTGATTGTGCAGAAAAAAAACAACAACGTTCCCTTTTCTTGAGTTTTTGTTTTCAGTAAAATACCCCCAAATCATTTGAGTCAGATGCTGAGACTGTCAATAGTCACTGCTGCCACCCTCTGGTTTAGTGGAGAACTGCTTGTTCCATCCAATATCAATATCTCACTATGTAAGAGAAGCTTTTTTAAAATTTCTGTATCCAGATCATGATCTAAATCATCAACAAAATTAAAGGGATTGCTCCTCGGCATAAGGGACACCTCTGATAAATCTTTATCAAGTTATTCTGTACTCAGACAGACAGACCAACACCACTCTTTATACCTTTACATATTTACATTAACACTGGCTGTGTTTCATTCTAAATGGCTGTCACAAAGCCTTAACCTCAACCATTTCAGCAGAATATTGATTATGCTGAAAAGTGAGATTTTTAATATTATAAATGTAATGATAACATATTTTCAGCCACAATTATGTAAAAAAAAAATGGTTAAAGATTCACTAAAGTCCAGTCTACTAAGCAACATTTACCCAAACTGTGGTTGGGGTGCATGCATATATATAATCCTGTGTGAATTCACTTCTACATTTACACTATTCTGCATATTTTAAATGTGCATAAGTTGCTAAATCATTACAACCTGGAAAAGGAGCAGTTCAAATGAATCTTTAAAAGCCCCAAATCAATAACAATCATCCCCATAATGAAAAGCGATAATTGTTATGCTGTTTTACCTCTTGAAATATTTACATAGTCAATCTAATATCCTTCTTCTGAAAACGTAATTCCACAGCAGCTGCATTCAGGTCAATATTAAACCACTGAGACCTTCAGATGTTGTCTCAGACCTGACTTTTTTGTCAATATGGGTCAATAAAAGTCATAAACATGCCTTTAACCCCTTTTCATTGCTACCCATAAAACTGAATAACTTTGCCAATGTCAACACTCTCTAAAGCAAAAGATTTATGTAGGCAAGAGGGAAAAGGTATGAATTAAATCTTAAATATGATCCCAAACTCTTTTTAATAATAGATTTAGTATAATAGGATGGCATTAATTTAAATACATTTATAAAAAATTAAGGATTTACAGGACAGAATTTCAACCCTGCAGCTGGTACCGTCTGCACCAACACCACTGGGATTGAAATCTTTTCGGCTATATTGAATATGAAAATCTGAAATGAAAATTATACTCAAGTTACAAAGACATCAGTTTTCTTAGTTAATGGACCATTAGACTTATTAAAACCCATTAAAAACCACCAGATGATCTGAATAAAGATGACCATGATCTTTGGCATTAGGAAATAGGTCGGACTACGGATATAGTAAACATCTCAAATCTAAATTCTATCCTGAGCAGCATGATATTATTTATTAGAAATAAAGAAACAAACAAATATCTTTTAAACATCTATGCTGATGTAATTTCCTAGACTTTTCCAAAAAGGTGTGTGTTAGAATTGGATACTGCTTCTCTAAAAACTGGAGCAGATGGAAACGTTACATACTTTACAGCAATTACAAATTAAATAATGCTGGATATAATAATTTGATCATAAAGAGAAATGCAGGTAAAAGCAGTAAGAGTCAGTGACAGTATCAGCTGCAGTCATTAGTGTTGCGAAATTAACCATTATGATTATTTTAAAACTCTGTTAGGAAAAAAAAAATCCTTATTTTTAAAATAAATAAATAGATATTTAGAAATTATGTATTGATGTATTTATGTATGCATTATGTATTCTGTTACTTTATTTTGTTCTTAGTTTATGGTTAATATACAAAAAAAGGTCAAATTTGTTTGGAATTTCTGCTTTAGAGCATCGCTGCTGCCACTTTCTAGGTTTAGAGGGGAATTGTACAGTGGCTGACAGGTAAAAACGAGCAGCAAACGATGAAATGAGTTGTAAAAATGGAAACTCCAAAACAAGCAAAAAAGAAAATGCAAAAGTTGTTTTTTACTATTTGCATAATTTCTTCTTTGTGATTGCAACATTTGTTTGTGGTCGCAGTGGTTTTTGTTTGCATTTGTTTTGTTGATTGATGTTTTGCTGCCGTTTGCCTTTATTGCAATTTTTTTTTTTGCAGCGTTTTTCTGTTGCATTTGTTTGTTTTTTAATTTTAGGTCATTTCGCTGTTTGCTGCACATTTGCACCTGTTAGCAGCTTGTATTGTTTTGTTTAGAGAGCTTTTCTGTGACAGTTGTTTGTTGTGCTTGCATGTAATGGAGTTTGCATGACATATTTTATTGCAGCTCCTTTCTTTGTTTGCTGCCTGTTTGCTCCTGTCGGCCACCGTACAATTGCTTGTTCCAGAGGTGGTGAATTATATCCATATGGGAACAAACCACTTGGTAGTGGTGGCCATCCTTTAGCTCCTCTTCTGGTCCTCCCAGACACGGTTGCAATGGTAGAATTAAAGGTACAACATCTACATGACATTAATCCAAACATTTTGTGTATTTTATCTAAAAATGGCCACCTGTGTTTTGTACAGAATTTTCAAACACTAAATATTTTCAGTGCAAATAATATCCCCAAGCTTAATATTACACCAATGCAACAAACAAAAAAAATGCTCTATGGTCACCTTCGTTATGAAATCTGGTTTGAAAGAAAGAACTGTATAACTCAAACTCCACTTAATATTACTATGGCTCACTAAGTCATTAAACGAGACCACCAGCTGTGTTTTTATTAAATGATTAAATAGGGCACGTTTATAAGACGCTTTTGGATTATTAACTTCTGTCTCATACTGCAACATCACACATCCATATACACAAGATTAGCTGGGGTCAAACAACTCATTATAGTATGTCACTCAGTGCTTTTATGAGTAATTGCATGGGCAAGTAAAATATGATCCCTCATTTTCATCTTCTCAAGTGGCGTTTGACCTGCTGTTGTAAGGGCAAAGAAAGCTGTTGCAAGGGCACGACATCAGCTTTTGCATTCATCCAGAGGTGAGGGGGGAGAATGAGTAACTGAGTGCAACAACACCAAATTTTAGTAGCTGCTGTGGAGCAACAAAGCAAGCACAAAGAGGTTTAGCTGATGTACAACAAAAAAACAAACAAGCAAAAAAACAATTTAGCAATGACAGGTAAAGGCTGTATGAGATAATTAAAGATCTGCATTTTCAAATCTAGGATATCTACCTCTATTATATATAAAGAAAAAAATAAAATGGAAAATTAAACATTGTAGATCCTATCATAATATAATTGTGACCCTTAATTACAAAATCCCCTGAAATTGCTATAAGGACTCTTAGTGATTGTATTATTGTTTGCACCTTCAAGTACTTTTGGTGTTGGTATACATGCATCTCTTTAGATAAAGTTGACTGTCATTTTATCTATTGTTCTCGTGCTACAGAATAATCTGTACACATTAAAGAAGAGCCAAAAAAAGGGAGGCAGCAAGCAAATTTTTTTGCATCAACCACAGAGGTGAGCCTGACCCTCATATTCACATGTTTCTAAACGTCCTACTGGGATCAATATTTTTCACAATACGCTTCACCTTGAAAAATCGCTCAAACCCCTTGGATGTAAAGAGCATTCTATCAGATAAACTACAACCATCCATCCATCCTCTACCACCCTTCAGTCATGTTCATGGACGGCGGGTGCCTATCTCCAGCAGTCTTTGTGTGAAAGACTGCATAAACCCAGGACAGGTCAAAATTGTTAAAAATAGACATATTCGAGCAACTGTAAAACATCCAATGCATTTCGTTTTTGATTTTACAACTAAAAATGTGTATTCTGAAACTGATCATTTTACAGTGTGTAGCTTAATCCACTAACCAAAGCAGGAAATCTAACAAAACATGGGTTTCCACCTACGGTAAATCTAACAGGATGAGTTAGAGGAACCAGTTAGGGGATGAAGTGAAAAGTCCCATCATAACTTTAGGGCAGGGCTGCCCAAAGTCAGCAATTGAGGGGCTGCTGTCCTGCAGGTTTTAGAGGTTTCCATGCTATGACACAGCTGATTTTCACTTATAGCTGATTAACAGGCCTTTACTGAACTGCAATCATCAGAATCAGCTGTGCTGGAGCAAGGAAACCTCAAAAACCTGCAGGAGAGCAGCCTTCAAGGGCCAAATGTAGGCAACCCTGCTCTAAAGGAACTGTATGTATTTATGGTTCAAGTGGGATAATCTGTTGACACAACAACCCTTTTGTTGTACACACCACAATTTCATCCTTTACAGGTGAGACAGAAGAGCTAGAAGACTTATTATTTGGAGCATGTTTCAAGCCATGTAAAATAAGCCTCTTTGTTTCAGTGTGACCAGCACTGACTATTTAGGACAACATGTTATATTCATTATGCAGCAGAAGACTAAAACTATACATTATTCCGGAAACACCATCCCTGCTGTGAAACACTGCAATAACATCATCATTTGCATTTTTTTTTGTCATGACAGAGAGGAACTCTCTTCAGAGTTGGTGTCAAGAGTCTGCAAAAGAGTAGAGGGTGGGAAAGGTGTTCACCCTTCCTGAGGGACGTTGACCATAAAAGTAGAGACAAGAGCTACATGGATATTTTAAATCGAAGCATATTCCTTTATTGCCAAAGTGAAAACCAATTTGTGTCTGGCTGATACATATTCAAGCACCACTGTTTTCAATTTATATCTATAAAAAAGCGAAGCATGTTTTTTTTTTTTTCTCCACTGCTCACTCCTTATTGCTTTTCAATCCCTTGTAATCCTAATGAAATACATTGAGGTTTGGCCTTCTTGTTTTACAAAATGTAAAAAAAACACTTTAATGGGGTTCGAATGCATTTCTCCCACATTTAAATTACAGAGAGCCTTAATGCTTCCGCATCTCACGACTTAAGTTAATTGTTTGAAAGAGTTAAAAAGTCCCTCATGTATTTTTCATTAACAGAGCACTTCTGCATGACTGCTCCTTGAACCTACATTGCAGGCATATGTAGATTATAGGCTAATTTTGGAATCAGACTCTACAAATGTTCTCACACAATCCAGAAAAAAAAACATGAGAGGAACCAATGCTTGACTTTTACAGGCTCTTCTGTGCAAGATCCCTCTCCATATAGATCTATGAATACAGTATGCACATTTAACTTGCTTTTACTACAAGTGTTTAGATCAGAACTGACTTTTTAGCATATTTGAAGAAACAGTCTATATTGTTCTAGTATGAGCAATAAACCCAAGAGAAAAAAATGTACTGCGACAAAAACAAAATAATATAGGCATTGGTACAAAACAATAAAACTGAGAAATCCAGCCTCAAAATTGACAAAAGTGACAAAGCTCTCTAGCTCCAGGGGAATCTACCTGCTCTACCAACAACAGCCCTGCTTCAGTGAACAGCTCAGTAAGATGCTTCTCTATGTGACACATCGCTTCAAGACTACGTCACGGGGAAGCCACAAAAAGAAAAAAAAAAAGAAAATTGCCTCTTAGTATATGGTATGCATGACATCACTGAGCATTTTTATTTCTGCTTTCATCCTGTAAAGCTGTGTTATAGCAGCTGGTTAATAGCAGAGTATGAGAGAGATGAAGAAGAAAAAAAAAAAGCACAAAAATGCTCTGTGGAGTAAGCCGAAAGTGAACAGGAAAAAAGTCGGCCTGCTTTATGAAAACACGCTTGAGGTTTCAGAGGTGCCATGACATCACAGTCAGAAATTCACTGCAGCTTTGCACAAGATATTTATATTAATGAAGACAGAAACTGCTCTCGACATTCACTACTCCCCACTCCATTGCCCTACAGAGTTGATCTCCTTTTGTGTCATGTGAGCTATACAAGAAAATAGGCTACCGCTAAGCACACCGATGGTCTCCCCTCAGCTTTTTTTGCCACAGTGGTGTGAATAATAATTTACCCTAAATAATAAAGGTAATTCTAGACATTCATCTCTATACATCTCTTATGATGGGCATTCTTTATTTGCTGACAGGGATAAATCATATGGAAATGCATGGAGTTTAGGGCAAGCCTGTATGCTGTTAGAAATCAAATGGTTTTATGGATCCCATTCCCAAGCAACATCTGTGTGCATGAATGTGTGTGTTTGTGTGTGTGAAGCCTTCAGAGATCTTCGTGTGTCAGACCTGGCACGAAAAAGCGGGAGAAAAACGCAAGAAAATGTGTTTCCACAACGTGACTGCATTCAAAAGCCTGAAAACTGTAATTTGAGATATGAATTCATTACATGGCTTTCTCATCAGCAGCAGCAGAATGCTGGTAGAGGGAGGGAGGGGGGGCATAATGTGGTACAACAGCGCCCCTTAGCGACAAGCTGGCAACTGGGGATTTTTGGAGCAGTTTTTTTTTTTTTTTTTTTTTACCTTGGGTGTCACAAAGAAGCGTTGCCTCTGGTGCGGGGTTGGGGTGGTGGACGTTTTGCGCCTTCGTCTTCGGAGCCCGTGTGTGGAATGTTGCTGCTGACCTGTACTCCCGTGGGGCGGGGGCCCGTGCAGTCCACCACAGAGACCTGAACGTTTACTGGCATTTTGGTTCCTTCTCACAGCGTCAGTGAAACCAGAAGAACAGCGTTCAAACTTGATCTGAGAAAAATAAATAAATAAATAAAATAAAATAAATCACCAGGATATAAATGTTTAGAAGACTTAAGGGTGGACTTTTTCTAGAACTCAAACTAAGCCAGTTGATTATTTTGATCTTAATATTTATTTTACTCTATTTATATAACGCTGTTTTGGCAACTTTTAAAAGACAAACTTATAGTGATTGGTAATTTAGTGCATCCAATAGAATATAACCATATGCAGATATTGAAATTTATACATAAATGCTCCAAAATCACTGAAATGAATTGAAATCTGTATCATTATACAGCCTCAATTCATAGCAAATGTCATCTCATTCAGATCATAATGCAAATAGATCCAATTCTAGATATAAAGGGATATCAGTAATAAACGCGCCGTTACGTTTTTAATGCTGGTTGGTAAAAAGTTATTTATCTAAGAACCCAGCTGATTGCATCGAGTCACTGCCTCACATTCCTCATGACTCAAGCTGTTTGGTTTGCAGCGTAAAAAACTCAAACCCAGTGCGCAAATTAGTGCGCTCCTGCGCTCGTGTGCCTTTATTGAGGGGGACGCGTGCGTCGGTGCGCGCCTCTTTCTAACGAAACATGGATCAGTCGCACAACGAAAGGCAAGTTTAAATTCAAAGGTAGAATTAGAAAGAATTATAGAAGGGAGCAGCGCTTCTTTCCTCAAACAAACAAGCACACGGGGAGAGAAAGTGTTCCTATGTGTGCGTAGAAAATGAGAGTGGGAAAACAGCCTGTGGCTCCTCAGTGAATATTCCCCTCACGCTCCTCTCTCCTCTATGTAGGGCATGCAGCAGGTTGTGTGTCGAGGACTCGGACGAACGACGGAGCGAACCTGTCGCTGTGTTCCACTTTGAGGATGAGGCGAGAGAAATGAGCCCAAATAGAAAACCGCTGGGGCAAAACATCCCCCTAAAATAAACGAGTGGAGTTCATAACTATTGAGGATAGTAATAACTGTGAAAATCATTCAGAATTTGTCTCACCCCATTCCTGTGACACATCTCTCCAGGCGGCCAGGTGGAGATGACATTGCAGCCTGTTACTCCATTCGGGTGGGAATAACAAACGTCCCCCTCTGTCAGATTAATCCATCCATTTCTTCTCCTTCCAGGAGGGCACCATAAAACTGATAAATCCACCTGTCTGGTTCTGGAGACCTGACACCCCCACACCACCTCAACCTCCGCCGCCACCTTTCGCACCCCCCCTCCTCCTCCTCCGGTAAAAAAGGTATTGAAAGCCTTTCGTCTCCGCGTCAGAAGCGGTCCATTTAACCGAAGGCGCTTGACGCACGGCTGTCAGTCAGACTCCGCAACAGCGTTTGGTTTTTTGGGGGGATCTCCAGCGACAGCCCCGTGCGTTCCGCAGTGAGAGGGCTGGTGGACAGGTCCGCGCGCCTCCACCTCCTCCTCCTCTCCTGTCCTCTCCTCTTCCTCCTCCTCCTTCTTCTTGCGCCGCTCTCCGGATTCTTAGAGACTGAAGGGGGGATTCCGTCACAAATAACATCAAAACACACAGAGAGAGGGAGAATGGAGAAGAGAAAAAAAATACACGCACACTCTCTCCCTCTCTCCTCTCACTCTGCCCATCACGCTTCCTCTGTTTTTTTTTTTTCTGCTTTTCTCTAAGAACGCCAAACAATTTGGAACAAGTTTAAAATGGGTCGACTAATTTTGGATTTTCAGTTGTAGGCATCTTTGCTTGCGCGAGAGTGGAGATGCTCGGCGTCCCGATGGTGAGAAATGAGGGGAATTTTCTCCGGCAGTCTCCTTACCCCCGCAGCCCGCCCACGCTCCGCTGGCTGGAGGTACTTACACATCAGCCTTGTTAATTAAACATATAAGGGGTAGAGGATGTAGTGGCGAGGGCGCAAACATTTTCCCCCTGTTAAAAAAAAAAAAACAAAAAAAAAAAAACATCACTACTTTTGGATTATGTCAGGGGCACCTTCAGAGAGTTTTGCATGGGGCAGATAGGGGGCCACTAATAAAAGTCACCATCTCACTGGAAAGGCTATGTCACTAACTGTATGAAATCAGCTCATATAATGTATAGATTAGCCTCAAAGAGATATGCAATTGTTTTATGTCCTACCCTGCTAACATGCAACAATTGTGTTAAAATAACTGAATATAATTAAGTAAATGCAAAAAAACGGTTGTGTTTTTTCTTTAACTTTTGATATGACATTCCAGTATTCTAACATGGATTAAAAAAAACACCCCACCTTACTTAAACCTATTATGCCACAACTGTTCATAATTAAGTTGACTGTGCAGTGTTGCATCAAAGCATATTAATTGAAGGTTGAGTGGGGAAAATGTGGTGAAGAAAATGTCCACATGCAATAGATATACCTGGAGGTTTGAGGAACAGAATGTGAAGGAAAACATGTTAAAGATTTTCACAAAGCCAAGAGTGTTGATGGAATATTGGTTCAAAAGCCACCACACAAACACATCAGCACCAACGTATAGACCCAACATTAGCAATGTCTTTAACTGGGGAGATTGGATAGTTGCACTGATCCAAAGACAGTTTTCAAAATGAATGTTTTTTAGCAAATTTGTGGCAATTTAGACTTGAAACCTATGGGACGTGAAGGTCCTCTTTGTCTTCTCAAGTCCAAGCATGGCATTTACCATAACATTTAGCCCATTATGCTTCAGTGTGCTGACAGCACTTATGGACAGCTAATTTTTAGTGACCTCCAGGATTTACTTTGTTCTCACTGCCAGAAGTATATATAACCTGCTAGGATGCAAAGCCGAGCATACACTGTACAATTTTTTGCCCTTTTTGGGCCCATTTTCCAGTCGTGTGAGTATTTTTTAGACTTTTAGCCTGATCGTGCATCATGCAGGGTTTAGTTTACAGGGGATTATTAGGGGCGATCAACCACTCATCACCTCCCGATCAGGAATCAAAAGGTGGGGACAAAATCTAACGAGTTTGAAATTCAGTTGGCTGTCGTGAGCAAATAACTCAGTGGGCATACAGTATGTGAAGAAGGATTCTTTTTCCTCTTCTTCCTCTCAAATTAAAACACAGAAGCATGGTGGGGGTGTGAGTGAAATGGAGTTCTTTGTGTAAAATTGACAGACCATAGTAGCCATGTTTGCTGAGCCATATACGTCATCGCCTTTACTTTTTAGGGTTTTCAGCAAAAACAATTGCACAAATTGCCATTGCAGCAGGTTTTTTCTCTGGTGAGCTTCATATTCTTCTTCTACTTGTTTGGCTTCCGGATAGACAAGTCCAAGTAGCGCCATCTCACTGCGGAGCTGAGTCCGACGTGGTTTTTAAGGGCAGATTATACTTCTGCAACCACACACATCAAACGTCGCTTGTGTCTGGTCACGAACCAGTTTTGCTGGTATGCTTCTGCAACATCGGTCTGGAATTTCTAGGGAAGCACAGCAGTTTCCCGCCAAAGCGCTAGGGGGAGCCTATTCAAGAACTCGCAAGAACTTCTGCAGATGTCACGAGAACTTCTTCGGTGGCGTCGGCGTGGTTGTTTATTTTCCAAAACAACATGTCTGAGGCATTGTACAAGTGGTTGTACTTTCGAACCTCCTCAATCAGCCTTTCGTTGTGGATATCCATTGTTGTTATTACTCCTCGGTTTTTAAAAATGGTGTGCCCCAGCACCGAATCGAGAAGAATGACCACACAGACAGCCAGAAAGGCATACCAAGGACCAATCACAGCTGCTTTTTGTCTGCGCAGGTTTGCGACCATTCAGCGTGTAATCAGTTACTTTTGACGATTGCAGAGGCTATGCGTCAGAAGCATAAATTGGCATTTAGACGGACAGTGTGAGCAGGTAGATCGCATCACAGCGTCGTCGTGTGAGAACATACATTGTGAGCTGTGAACTTTTAAACCCTGCGGTTTCGTTGTGTTTAGCTGTAGCTGCATGCAACAATTTAAAATGTTGCGCAGTCTTTATTTTTTTTTGGGGGGGGGGCGGTGCAAAAACAGAGAAAATACTTTAAATTTGCTGCTGTGAAATGAACAAATTAACCACATTTTGAATGTAATCCTGGTATGGCCTCAAAACTGTGTGTGTGTGGGGGGGGGGGGGGGGGGGTTCTTGACAGATACGAAGGGATAAAATTTAGAAATAAATAAAATGTTGCAAAAGTTGTTTTTTTTTTTTCTTTTTTTTTCTTTTTATTTTTACTATAATAATTAAAATGGGTTTTAATAAAAGACTGCATGGACAGGGACGGGTGGGAGTGGGGGCAACACATGTACCCTTAGTCCTGTGATTCCTATTAGCCGCCACCCCGGTGGCGCCACAGCAACAACCTGGATATTTATTTATATTTCCCTCATCTACAAAATGTAACTTTACTGTGCGGTGAACGGACGTTTCGTATCTTCTTCTTTCTCGTGGTCTCTCTCTCTCTTTCTCTCTCTCACTCTCTCATCCAGCCCGGTTCCCTGGTAATCGAGGGCGCACGGGTGGGTTGGTGCACGTGCACAGCACCTCTGGTCTCGGCACCTTTTGCCAGCTCGCCCAAACCAAACCACAATGTGCGTCCGCTCCTGCCATCCGTTGTGTTACGCGGATGTGTGCGCTCCCATGACGCCTGGTCTCCGCGTTAACGAGCGTCGTTCACTCGCGCCTCTTCTCCTCGTTAACTGCGCACTGGTAAAAAATAACAAAAACCAAAAAAAAAACAAAAAAAAACCCAGCAAAACAAAACTGTTTTAATATCTAGTGGCATCCCCCCGCCCCTTTCCCAGTGCAGAAAGCCTCTGTATTATAACGCAGTGTTTTTGCAATTACTCCGCGTTTATAACGAGGCTGCGTCACTAAGTTTTTTGGGGGGTTCTGTAGAAGAGATAAGGGACAGCAGATACGACGCTTCTGATTATATAGTCGCAATTAAACATAATTAGCAGATGAAAACTGCAGCACGGGGGGGTCCTCGGGGAGCGCTGACGACCCCCTCCTTCCACATCTCCCTCCCTCCCTCTCTTTCCGCATCTCCCCTCGCTGTCGCCTTGTGGTCCCATTGCTGGCAGATGGTGAAGATAGCCTACTGCAAGGGGTCATGTTGGCCGACTGGGACCTACTGTCATCAGTCGATTTACCCTCAGAGGCAAAAGACAAGGCGGCATAAGCAGATCAAAGGGCGCGTTAAGGAGCAGTTCGCTGCCCTGTTCTTCCTTCTCCACCTCCTCCTTCCTCTATCCCTAGAATAAAAACCTCCACCTGTTGAGGTCCTCTGTCCTCCTCCAGATCCACAGCCTCCCGGGCTTGGTATGAAAGAGATGCATGATTGCATAATGTGGGCATAAAAGAGAGGGAGGAAAACCTCACTGTGCAGAAAATGGTTTACTTTTCTTCAGAGGGAAAAAAACAGCAACAACAAAGGTACTAAAATATATATAAAAAAAACATCAAGTTGGGACAGACCAGAGAAAGGACAGCCCCCAGGGTTAGGGCAGCTCTAAAGTACTATCAGTGAATTTCATTCAAGCTTTTCTTTTCAAAAAATTAGTCCCTGTAGAGTCTGGCTGATGCTGTCTTATTCTATATTTAAACACAAAGCTGTTGCCAGGGAAATAAAATCATACATGTGCAGAGCCTTCATAAATAAGCTTTTAGAGGCTGTGCTTTTCTTTAATCACATTCAAGGGTATGCATGCCTGCAGACCTACCCGTAGTCATTTCTGGGACATGAACTTTCTTTGGATGCTGCATGTGTGGACTACTTTCCCTCTTTTTCTTATTTAACCTCATCTGGTTTTTATATGCCAAAACGTAGTGATTCACCTTTGCCCTGTCTCTATAGTATGGACTTAGCCAGTGATGGTGGTTGGGTTGGGATTAGACACATCAGAACACGTGTCCCCTATTATAATAGATTTATAACTGATAGCCTCAGTGGTCATGCATCTGTTATGGTTCACCAGCAGTCATAGGAGCAGCTAACCTAGACATGTGAAGCTGCAGAGAGAATGATGGACTAACATAGAGACACTCAGCTCAGGTTCAGATGGGCCTCGCAGCATTCCAACGCCTAAACGAGTTGCATTTACCTCCTCATTTCAACTGTCTAATTAAATTCGACAAGCCCTCTTGCTAAAAGCTCATGGTGGAGTGTGATTATAGAATATTTGAAAAACACAAGCGAGTCATTATCACTGTGTACTGTGTCAACAGCGCTAACTATTTTGTTATTACTTTGTATAATTATTAAAGTGGAAAGCTCATTTCACTGTTATTGTTTGGCTAATAGTCAAAAGCCCAGCGCTCCACTATTCCTGAAATGAATCAGACGACAGGAAACGGAGTCTATTTAAAACATCTCCAGCTAAGATACCAGCAAGCAAGCAGATGAACCAATTGAAAATGTAAAAAAAGTTAACCAATAAACAGATAAAGTAAAAGGCAGAGAGCATGGTTACACAAGGCTGACAAAAAAAAAAGAGAAATGCATCCGATTATGTAATTTTTGTATCCATGAGAACTGAGTTTTCCAATGTCACCACATATTATTATGTCAGAGGCATAACCCAGAAACAGGTTTTATGGTTTTCTAATAGTGCTGGTGGAGAACCTGTATCCATTTATAAACAACTGAGTGCAGCGACTGGTTAAACACTGCCACACATCCAGAGAGCTGTGGTTCATCCTCATTGATTAATCCCTGCGGCACTGTTAGCCAGGGCTCAGCTAATGTGGAATTTACTTTAAAGAACCCTGTGAGTAGGAATTTGAAACCTAGAATATGAATTACTGTAGTGTACTGTAGCATTACCTTCTGTAGCGTTGACCACATTTTCTTTTTTTATACTTGATACACTTTTATATGACATTGAGTAGGAGTTAAATTTTTTCCCCAAACATTTTTAAATCCATCAAATTTCTTGATTAGAATGTAAATCTATTGCCCTCATAGCTTCTCTGGCTTCTGCGGGGTTTCCTCCCAGTAGGACATGCCTAGAAACCCTCCAATCAAACATGGTTATAGGAAGGATATCAGCATGCCCTAGGCAGACTCCACTACTAAACACATTGAGTCTGGAGGGTGGAATACTACGGGCCTCCTTACAAATCATGAGGAATATAATGTCTTAATATGTGTGATAAACACTATGAACTTCATGCCAGGGGAAACTAGAGGTTATCTGACAATCATCAGGACATTGATTGTCAGACTAACACAATAAAAATGCACAACAGCATGATTCACTTCTAAAACTGCAGCTGGCAGGGAGCTGGTTGGTAAAGAAAGTAGGTGGGATGTGTTCAGCCTAATGACTGCAACAAGAGCTCAGAGAAGAGGCGAGCCTACAGGACTGATTTGTCTTTTTCACAATGAACGCTCCTCACTTTGGTCTTAGAAGAGGCACCGCCATAGCTATAGCACATGGCTTTATATAGACACAGGAAATGAATCACTCCATCAATAAATGGAATCAAAATAAACTGAAATGTATTTGAGGCGGTCTATCTGGAGCAGAACGCTATGAGATCTGGCATTTACAAAGTTACAGGCATTACTTACAGCTGCTCTTATTTTTCTTACTTTGTCTCACTACAACTCTTCACCTTTTCTTTCTTTGTTGCCCACAGAGAGTGGGTGACCTGGAATGCGCTCCCACAGACGGCTCTACCTCAAGGCAGAGAGACACTATTCAATCTCGTGCAAAGTTCTGCCAGACTTTCTTTGGCAGAATCGTCAGCTATTGAAATTTAAAGGCATCTCTGAGAAGCACAAAATTGATGGGTGATTACTTCCTGTCATAGTGCTGATCACAGTAAAAAGTTAATGAGTGCATGAGCCAAATCAATTAGCAGGGAGTGATGCACTGCTGCCTATTTCACTTGGCTTCATCAGCAATTATTCTTAGCTTTAAAAGGTCAGTGAAAATTATGAATATTTAACTGCAACAAATAAGTTAGAAAGTTTTTGACTCTCCCTTGTAACCAGTCTTTATCAAATTCAGTTATATCTCCTGTCCTTGACCATTTTAGAAATAACTAAATATGTAAGAATTTTATGTTCCTTTTGTTTTAATAAGGCACATGTTGGCATCTAGTGTTATTTTATCAGTTCTGCATTCTATTCAAAACAACTACTATAAAGCCTTTTTTACATTCAACACTCAATCCCTATGGTTGCCATTGGTGGTTGGTCAATAGAGGGTGCCGCCCCACCCACACAATGAGCTTGATTAAGACATCCAAAAAATGAATGGAAATTAAATTATAAAATTATAATATATCAAAATATATCAATAGATTTTTTTAGATGGCCTTTACTTATATAGCACTTTTTCAAATCAGGAAACTTCAGTCATTCACCCATTCACGCACACACTCGCACACTGATGGTGTGATAGATGTGCAAGAAAGATATTTAATCTTTAATGACGAGTAAAGCTGCTTTGTTCGTCGTTGGATTGGTGACGTATTTCTGCCCCTGGGGCACAAAAACATTTGGCCATTGACTCTCGTTAAAAGTTGTACATGCACAGTAGCTCCTGCAAAAAAAAGGATTGGTGAGCTTGGGGCGCAGCTTACCTGCGGAGCTGAAAGGATCTCTAGTCACAGTAGTAATACGGCTGATTGACAGGTCTAGTCGTAGAAGTTGGAGATGATCATGAGAGAGAGAGAAAGAAAGAAATGGCGCAAGAAAATTTTTATTAAGTGGAGTCCCTTAAAGCAAACTTACCAAGAGGTTAACCTGTTTGTGAACATCAAAATTCAGCAGTCCAAAGACAGATGGAGATGGTCACTGTCTTTTTCCAGGACCTGGTTTAGCTACAAGGCTTGGCTAACTGCATGAAGCGAGGCTAACACTTTAATCTACTTTACTGACTTCTTTGTTAAACGTCAGGATCTGACCCAGCATGGATAAAGACAGGTAGGTCTGATTTAAGGCATTTTTTAGAAAATGCAAAGAATAATGAACAATCTCGAATTCGCATTGGAAATAATATAATATAGTGTACTTTTTCCAGATGTTTGTTAATTTTCATAGTTGCTCTTAAATAAATAGATTCTCAGAAAATAAGTTGTCATATATTAAAATATAAAGTCGACTAATAGCTTCTCAGTTACTTAACTTGTACATATTTCTTTAGGTTGTGACAACATATTGGACGAGGCAAAACACGGATTTGCCTTCACAGACCCTCAGATGGATTTACGCACATAAAGTAAACCTGTCCATGAAATTATGTTATGTTTTTATATATATTTTTTTGTTGTTGTTTCATTCATATAAATATACTGGTATGAAGGCTTAGTATATGTTGGAGTGCTTTATTCGTATCTATTTTGAATTTAAATTTATAGCCCCCCCCTGGAGAAAACTTCACCAGCCGCCACTGATGGTTGCACACATTGCAACACCATGCTGTCTGGATATTCTGTAGAACCATGTATGCTGGTGAGAGGAACAAAAGGGAAAATGAATAGAGCTAGATGCAGGACACTACAGGAAGAAAATCTAGCAATAGAATGGTTGACCTTTGTAGTGTAAAAATATGCTTTCTCACATTCCCACTGCCTCGCAGGAACACCACAGAAGAGTTGAACAATATAAAGAATTTATTATAACATACCTATTAGAAAAGCTTACAGATCCATGCAGATATAAAGACACAGACCATACACATACAACATCATATTTAGCTGCTTCACCTTTAAGCTGCTTCACTAAAAGTTTTAAGGCCCCAAGCTTTGTAAAACCCCAATAATAGGAATTTGTTATGTTCCTTTTGCATTATTTTAAAAGGCCTGGGACAATAATTCAAAGCAACACAGTGACGTGGTTGCCAAAAAAGTGTAAACATACATAAAACATACTGAACCATAGCTCGAGTTCAACGCTATTTCTGACATTTGAATTGAAAAAGCTTCCTGCATGTAAAGAAAAACGTCTTAAAACTTGGAAACAAAGTTTAGTGTTTTGTTTTTTAACTTTTTTGGAATGTAATCATAAACACCACATGTTGGAGTGCGATCATGAACACAGTGCAACAAACTGTGGGTGTGCATGCATGTGTTTCAGTACGATCTTTCCCTTCTCCTGCTTCAACATATAAAATGAACATGAAAGAAAAGGCCGCTCTCTCTGACTAAAGTCCATGTCCTAGAGCTCCTTCTGGCTGACAGCATCCAGTATTGCAGCCGCCAAGTCTTTTGTGGCTCCAGTGACCATGTATGCAGGCCTGTGTCACAGGATCGGATCCAGCTGGTCATTCCAGAATTTTGTCAGGTCGTCTGATCTGCTACGATTGTTGTGGTAATTCAGCCTCTTGTAGTCCTGCTTCATTTTCTTGAGCTTGTCTGAATTAAAAGCCTTTGCAGAAACATGGGGTGTAGTTCTCTTAACCTGTAAGATTACAGTTACATGATTTTTAATAATAGGTGTGAAGCGTGAAACTCCAGGGTTGAAAATTTGTGCCACTCCAGCACTGGTTAGGTTTATGTTGGTAATAGTAAGGGTTAAGTTAAGGATCTGGGTTAGGCCATGTAAAGTGAATGTAAGTCAATGAAATGTCCCCTTATGTCTTGAAAACAAAGCTGCATGTGTCTGTATGTTGGCAGTAACAAAACAAAACGGCAGTTTAAAGATAGCGGGGAGGCAGGGGGATTTAGCAAAAATGAAACCAAACAGTCCACCAAGCTTTGGTCGCTTGAGGGACCAAAGCCCCAAGAAAGGAATGCACAGGTAATGCAAATGGCAAAGCAAAGTGTGATTTGCAAAGCCTCGGGGCTTTTGAGACTCCAGGCTTTTTACTGGCAGTGGAAAAGGGGGCACAGCCTCCTGCTTCAGGAGGTTCCGAAATAAATTTCAGGGAACTATACCTCATCTCAGTGTAGATCTCTGGTTTAAAAATATGTCCCAAACCAAACTTGGGACCTCAAGTATCCTATTCTACATTATAAACATGTAGAGAGAGCACAAGTGCAATGGTTAATTTTAATCTATTAGAATGTCCTAGGCAATGTCTAATTGACCAAGACAATTCACAAAACCCTATTCTTAAAACCCCAATAAAAATGCAGAATAGTTTGTTTTTGAAAAGTGACACTTGCACTGTGATAATGATAAAACTAGCCAGTGCTGACCTAATTAGCTTCTCATAAGTATTGTCTGTCGCAGGACAACATAGAGACATATATCCATGCACACAAACACACTCTCAGCTAAAGATAATTTAAAGAATGCAATGAACCTACTGTAACACTTATGTTTTTTTGGCTTGCGTGAGGAAGCCGGAGTACCCAGAGGGAACCCACGCATGCACAAGGAGAACAAGCAAACTCCATGCAGAAAGACCCTGGGCCAGAAATCGAACCCAGAACCTTTTTGCTGCAAGCAACAGTGCTACAAAAAGAATAACTTACTATTGAGAGAACTTAAGTTTAGCGAAACCAACGTGAATTAATTAGAAATCTATTTCAGAGCCTGCTCTTTGAATTCTGAGACCATTCTTCTCAAATTAAAATGGGGGGGGGGGGAATTCAGGTCGGGAGGTAAGAGTGCCTCAAGCAGTGGAACTGCCTTGGTAAAGAGTAATAATAGAACTTGACTTTAAATCAATAAGCAGGATGGATGGATGGATGGATGGATGGATGGATGGATGGATGGATGGATGGATGGATGGATGGATGGATGGATGGATGGATGACTGACTGGCTGGCTGGCTGGCTTTCTGATGGCTGGTCAGCAGGTTAAGCTAACTTTAGATCGAGTTCTATTTGGCAGAAAAGAAGACATTATTTTTTACATTTTCCTCTTTTATTTTTTATCTTACCTTATGATTTGATAAAGACATATTTCCAGCTTGAGAGGCAGTTGCAGCCTTGCCAATCACGGTAGCGACATACAGGTCACAGACTGCCTGAGCTGCTGCAGCAATGGCTGGCAGATAAAGAGGAACAATATGGCCCTTCTTTTGATACATCCTGGAATACATTATATACAAACAAAAAGAAAACAGTAATCCAGTGGATTTTGGGAAAAATTATGCAAAAGAGTTTATAAAACTCCCTTCTTTTTATATTTTGACTCCTAAACTATGTTAACAACATTTTATGTAGTGGATTAAGACGTAATGATTATTAACGAAAATAATATATATATATATATATATATATATATATATATATATATATATATATATATATATATATATATTGAACTAAATTTTCAAATAAATATAATGTTGAATATAATTCCCATAGCATACATTCACCTTCCATGCTTCTATCAATGATTGTCAGTGGGACCCCCCCCCCACCAACCCCCAAGGTTATGCATGTCTCCCTTACCATTTCACATGTCGACTGAAATTTTGCATGGTCTCTTCAGCGCTAACATTCCCTCCACATGTTTGCCATGTCACCTGCACAGTTTGTGGCAAAGACAATATCTCCTTAAGCCTTCCTCCAACAATGGCTTTCTTATTGCCACTCCTACTCAAAGGAGAGTAAAGGGCACATTATAGTTATCTCCTAAACAGCTGCTCCACTTTTCACCTGGTCCACTATTTTTATAATATGAAAAAGAAAACATTCTACAACCTCCAGTTTTTTATTTTATTTTAAACGATTCTAAGAAAGAAATGTACTTCACCGATGGCAGTTTTTTCTAAAATTGATAAACTCAATGTTTGACCAGATGAGGATATTTTTAAGAAATAATTGTTTTGGCTGATCTACTTTTGATTAATTCTTGCAAATTCAAAGATTTCTTTGAATATGGGAAAAATAGGATTCCGTGATTTTAAAATCTGGAGATCCTCCATTGACTGCAGCAGAAGGATGTGTGTGTATTGTCAAATCCTTTTAACTTAATAATCTATATGAATCTTGCCATTATTCAGAGGCTCACTTCATCCTAATAGAAGTGTCATAATAGTTGGTTATAGTGCATGGCTGTGTATAATTCTCTTAATGTTTAACCTTCTGCTAACCATACCGAAGGACTCATAGCTACATTTAATTTAATTACCATTAACACAGAGTAGGACGAGTGAGAATATTAAAGGAGAATGGAGAGGTGAAATAGAGAGACCTGAGGTGGAAGCACTATCATTTAAAATGATCTCCTCTTTTAGATTTCTGTGTCCCTTAATTTTGTTTCACAATGCTTATCTTTAGGTGTACTAATAGATCATACAATGTTGGGATTTTGGTTTAAAAGCTTGATACTTTTTCCACATTTATTCTGACATAGTTTCTGGATAATCTAAGTAATTTTTTTTTTTTTGCTCACATGTTCAATAATTTTGCATACAATACTTAGTTAAGTCAACTTTTGATTCAGGTAACCCTCACCCAACACATACCACTATGTCAGCAATGGGGGTGAAGTATTTTGAGGACCCAAATGCAGAGATGAGTGAAGCAGAGATGAGTTCTTGTTGATTTAATAGGCAACTGAGGCAGACATACAAAAATACAAAAATATAAAACAC
>NW_015150916.1:182914-184040 GCF_000732505.1 Cyprinodon variegatus | reverse complement strand
AACTACACAGTTCAGGTGGTAAAAAAAAAAAAATGGCTGTGCCTTGCAAAAGTATTTGGCCTCTTGGAACTTTTTGACCTTCTGCCAAATTTCAGGTTTCAAGCTTAAAGATATGAAAGTGTATTCTTTTTGTGAAGAATCACGGACAAGTGGGACACAATCATGAAGTGGAATGAAATTTATGGGATATTTTAAACATTTTTAACAAATAAAAAAACTCAAGATTGGGGCATGCAAAATTAATTGTCCCCTTTCCTTTTAGTGAAGCAAACTCTCTCCAGAAGTTTAGTGAGGATTTCTGAATGATCCAATGTTGACCTAAATGACTGATGATGGTAAATAGAATCCATCTGTGTCAAGTCTCTGTATAAATGCACCTGCTCCGTGATAGTCTCAGAGGTCTGTTTAAAGCACAGAGAGCATCATGAAGAACAAGGAACACACCTGGCCGGGCTGATGTCTGGAGAAGTTTAAAGCCGGATTTGGATACAAAAATATTTACCAAGCTTTAAACATCCTAAGGAACACATCCATAATATTGAAATGGAAGGAGTATCAGACCACTGCAAATCTACAAAGATCTTGTTGCCCCTCTAAACTTTCAGCTCAATTATAAGAAGACTGATCAGAAATAAGGCCCAGACACACTACGGAGAAAACTCATTTCAGCCGCTTGTATCCAGGATCTCGTTCTTTCCCAGAGCTCATTAAATCGAGAACTTTGCTTTTTGGATCAGCTCTCTCTTCACCACAACAGACCGGTACAGTGCACGCTTCCATAAAAGTTATGAACAGAATCGGTTACAAAGGGCATCCTTGGCAGTGTCCAACCCTCATTGGAAACAAGTCCGACTTACTGCCGGAAATGCGGACCAGGCTCTGACACTGGTCGTACAGAGACCTAACAGCCCTTTTAAAGGGCCTGGTACTCTGTACTCCCAGAGTACTCCCCCACAGGACCCCCCGAGGGACACGGTCGAATGCCTTCTCCAGATCCACAAAACACATGTACACTGGTTGAGCAAACTCCCATGCACCCTCCAGGATCCTAGCCTCGTGAGACCATCCTGATCTCGCGAGCTTTCAAGGTTTCACTCGCAGATCAGTCTGGAGACTCTCTGTTAAA
>NW_015150916.1:176337-180911 GCF_000732505.1 Cyprinodon variegatus | reverse complement strand
TGGTCCAATGTTCCACGGCCAGGAAGAAACCACACTGCTCCTCCTGAATCCAAGATTCGACTATCCGACAGACCCTCCTTTCCAGAATCCCGGAATAGACCTTACAAGGGAGGCTTAAGGGTGTGATTCCTCTGTAGTTAGAACACACCCTCCAGTCCCGTTTTTTAAACAGAGGGATCACCATCCTGGTCTGCCAATCTAGGGGAATTGCCCCTGATGTCCACACAATGTTGCAGAGTCACGCTAACCAACACAGCCCCACAACATCCAGAGCCTTAAGGTACTCAGGGTGAATCTCATCCACCGCTGGGGCCTTGCCACGAGGAGCTTTTTAACCACCTCAGTGACTTCAGCACCAGAGATGGGAGAACCCGACCCGGAGCCCCCAGGCTCTGCTTCATCAATGGAAGACGTGTTGGTGGGATTAAGGAGGTCGTCAAAGTACTCTGCCCACCAACATACGATGTCCCTGGTCGAGGTCAGCAGCACACCACCCCCACTATAAATAGTGTTAATAGTGCACTGCTTCCCCCTCCTGAGATGCCGGATTTTGGACCAGAATCGCTTCGAAGCCGTACGGAAGTCTTTCTCCATGGCCTCTCCGAACTCTTCCCATGCCCGAGTTTTTGCCTCAGCGACCAGCCAAGCCACCCGCTGCTTTTAATGCCGATACTTGTCAGCAGCTTCTGGAGTCCCACAGGTCAATAAAGCCCAATAGGACTCCTTCTTCAGCTTGACAGCCTTCCTCACTGCTGGTTAGGGACGGGAATCGAAAATGGGTTCCTGTTCAGAACCGGTTCCGTGTGTTCCAATTCCATGGCACCGTTTGGCAGCTTGCCTAACTGTTCTCTTAACGATTTCAGGCAGAACCAGAGCCTAGCGCTAGGCAGCATGACTTACATCACCTTTTTTTACACAATTTTAGCACATGGCATCCAGTAAGCAAATACGATGTGACCAGGCATAAGCAATACAAAAGCGCTCAAAGCAATCGAAAGTTTGGCTTTATTTTCAGGAAGAGAAAGATGGCAACAAGGCACTTTGCAATCATTGCAAAGTGGCAATTACATCAGCAGGAGGAAATACATCCAACATGAAGAAACACCTGCGCACACAACATGGCATACAATTTAACGAATGCTGTGTTTTTGATGCTTCCGGACAGAAGCTAAAGTTACGCATGGAAGGCAACTCTAGTGGTAAGTTGCTAGTTTTATATCACTGGCTGTGCTTAATGTGCTTAATTTCCTATTTCTCTTTGGGGTTATTAAACATGCTACGCAGTTGCTCCACAGTTCAGGGTGAGAGAGAAAGGTGACACTCGTTTATATAAATCAGGGTGAGATGAGTTTATTTCCCCAAAATTGTACAGTAATGCTTTTTTGTTAAACGGATGCCTTCTCCATTAGATTTAGATGACTGTAATGAGACGGGTAGCCTGGCTGGCTCAGAGACTGGCAGCTCACGTTCCCTGCCTTCTGTTTTTGCCGAGGCAGGCCGAAATAGAATGTCCCAGGTGCAGGTAGACGAATGTCACCTAGCACTTACCGAATTCATTGTTTCACAGAAACAATAAGAAAATCGGAATCGTGAAAATCTTATCAATTTCCCACCCTACCACTGGTTTCCACCAGCATGTTCGAGGGTTACTGCCGCAACATGCACCGACAACCTTGCAGCCACATCTCCGACTAGCCGCCTCAACAATAGAGGCACCGAACATGTCCCCCAACATGTCCCCCACCTCCCTCGGAAGGTGTTCAAAGACCTGCTGGAGATTGGAGTTAAAGCTCCTTCTCACGAGGGATTTTGCCAGACGTTCCCAGCAGACGTTCTTTTTAACATAATATTATAAAACCAGTATCTCCAGTAACAGTATTTACTCCCTACTGTATATTAGTTTGATATCCATATATATTGGGGATGAATCTTATTTAAAGTAAGCTTGTGTACAGAAATGGTAACACTCATTTAACATAAACATCAGCTGTGACTATAGTTTAAAACAAGCCTGTTTGTTATTTAGTCAAGTTACTTATGCTAGACAGAATAGCCAAATATTTTACTCAGGTAAGAGTATTATTAAGCTATTATTCAAGTTAAACTAAAAAATATGCTGCAGTGAAACTACTCCTGAAAATATAGACTATTTTGTGAAAAAGATTACTTCAGTAAATATCACTGGTTAAATGTAATGAGCACACCTCTGGTTTCAAGGAAACCAAATATAAATGTTGTGATGTTGGCACTGATGTCTGGCTTGATTACTCATTTCATTCACCTACCTTGCTCCGCAAAGTTCCTATTACCTTTCATCTGATCCACCTGCTACTGCCTCTATTTACGGTAACCAGCCATCTAAACAATCATCAGTCCCAGATTATCTTTGAGCAAGTGGTAAAAGTTTTGTAGCGTTCTTTAGTGTGACTTATTGTCTGATCCTGACCGGTTCTGCCTTTGGACCTCTGTCCCTGTTCTGATCTGTTTGCCTGACCTGTCTTTGGACTCCTGCTGGATTCTGTCTGTTGATCGAATTTGGATTCCCTTTGTAATCTCTTCAGACTTCTGAACTCCTGGTTCTGAATCCTGAGCACGAATCGACACCGGCTTTGGCTTCACCCTCTGAATTGTCCTGCCTTCCTTCGTCTGCTCGGATCTGATCTGCTGCCTATTCTCCATCCTCCGGGACTTAAGCCTCTGGGACTCTGGGCAGCGCCCTCTGTGTCTCATTGGCAGTTGACTGGCTGTAACCTACCTCGTTCTCAGGGCATGGATTGAACTGTTAGACTAGGTTATTGACTCACACGTTTAGAGTCTTCAACTGTCAGATTAATGTGGTCATTAACCTGTGTTTTCCTCCTGCAGCGGCTCCTGCCTTAGACATCCTTGCTGTTACTGCAGATCTGTCATTTTTTAAATAAACACTTTTTGAAATATCTGACTGTTTGTCTGCCTTGAATACTTGGTCCTCTGTTCTGACCCGTGACAAACCATTAAGACAAATGCAAAAGATTAGTTTGACACCACACAACACAAGCACCATGATTACTGCAAAACATGGTGATAGCAACATCTTGATCTGGGTTAAGGTGTAACTTGATTTGTGATAAAAATTGGATAAAGTTATGAAAAGTTTCAAAAACAGATGGATTTGCCCCAAAATCTTAAAGTCCCTGCTAGAAAGAGGTGTATTATTTTCACATATTCATCCTAAACAAACAAACAAACAAAAAACATGACCCTAAAACAGCAATTCCCTCTTATATATGTGTGCTACATAGTAGTCTTGCAATATTTCTGGCACCTCTTGCAAAATGATTCATGTTCTCTTTTTTTTTTACACACCAAATATATGAGTATTTCAACTGGGACTGGACACTTGAAACTATCAAAGCAGGAAAAGTTGTGCTGTAGGTAAGCAAGCACTACAGTATGACGAAGCAGCTGGCACACTTTTAATGCTGTTAATGATGTAGCCAAACCAAGTCTAGTCCTCTAAAGCAATCAAAATAGCTTATCTTGAGGCTGTGAGTTTTTATTGCTTTTCTAACAACATCAAAGCTGCAGGGTGCATTAAAACCTGACTAAGAATAGAACAAGTTTCACATATTAAAACATTTTTACTTGCCATACATGTTCCTTCCAGGATTAATAAAATAATGTGACATAAAGAGTCATGGTAATGGATAGAGCTATGTTGAAACCTATTAGCTGTTATATATAAATGAGATGAGGATGTTACAGCTTGAAGAGGATGATTGTCTGTTTTTATACACGATCAGCCTCTCTGAGAGGAAATTTTCCACAAGCACGTGAACCTATAAATGCTTCCTGGTGAACTATCCCACTTCATTGACGTATTTTTAGTTCCCCCTTGAACACTTAAAATCCACAAGTGCACTTGTTTCTACTGTTTTCTATTAACAATGATGACTGTGAAAAAACACTTCCAATCATTTCAATCAAGGGAGCAGCTTAAGAGTTTTGGTGAATAAACAGGCTGCAGACTTTCCAGGAGTTTATACGGGGGGATGACTCCCCAGTTATGGGAATGATTCTAACAATGAGACAATAACGCAGGAACCCAGTTCACTCATTAGCCAACTGCTGATTGTATTTCTACCTTGATAGTCTGAAGTTGGAATCAGCATAATAGGTTAATAAAGAGAAAACAATCAGTTGTTGCTCTGGGAGTAAAAAAAGATTGATGTTCGTTTGGCAGTAAGCAGAAAGACAGAGAGACTAAAATCTCCTTTTTTTTTTTATAATAAAAGAGGGGGTAATCAGGGAAATGTGGAAAAAAAATATTCTGGTCCTAAAACTGAGCCAGAATTATTGGTGGAAGGGAAGACTGGCAATCATGCAATTTCAGAATACATTAACTTGTGCTTCTCTCTTGTGTCACCATTAGCAGCAATAACGGACATCAAGCATTCAAGCACTAAGCATGCTTGTATAGACAGTGGAGAGGAAAAACTCCCTTTTAACAGGAAGAAACCTCCAGTAGAACCAGGCTCAGTGTGAGCAGGCATTTGCCAAGCCTGACAGGGGTTCAAGGAGACAAACCATTAATG
>NW_015150916.1:169862-175456 GCF_000732505.1 Cyprinodon variegatus | reverse complement strand
TTAAACACATGTATTGTAGGTTTTCTTTTTTTAAGGAACAGGTAGACGTTGTCAGAGTTGTGTTGGAGCTTCTTGTGGACCTAAATGCAGAGGCAGAGAGGCTGAGGTGACTTCTTGCAATTTAATTGGTGAAAAAACAGTTAACAAGGCAGGAATACAAAAATCCAACTGAAAATGCAAAACAAACCGAAAACATGGATACATTAGGGTAAACCAAACACGAGGAGCCAGGGAGAGTCGAGGTAGGAAGACAACAGCAAAGAGAAAACAGTGACGACAAGGAACCAACGAGGACTGACAGCAGAGGGAGAGTATATATAGCTGACTGAAACAAAGCAAGGGCTAACAAGCTGATAAGGAGCAGGTGTGAGTAGAGACAACGAGGAAGCCAAGGGAAAAGGAACACACACAAGAGGGCAACAGAGGACAACAACAGAAAAACCTGAGAACTACAGTAAAATACATCTAGAAACACAAAGTAGGAAATAAACCAATGAAACACACGGATCAAAGTAAAACAGAAAGTAAGACTGTGACAGATGTGCTGTCAAATACAATTGAAAATGTGTTAAATAAACATTCTATTAAATTCCGGATGTACACTTTGAGCTATTTTAAGAGTAAGTTTATTGAATCTAATGTCCAGACTAGTGAGAATTACTAATTCTGTATTTCCGCTCTTCTTGCTCGTAAATGTCTCTTTTACAGAGAGAAAATACATTGCAAAGCAGTTGAGCAATTAGTTAGCTTGAATTCACAGATGACACTACAACATATGCTGAAATTTGTTTGAGTGATGAGTGAACAAGTGAATGTGTTAGGTCTAAATCAAGTGAACCTACTCCAGCTGTTTCTTAATCTTATCTCTGACTCTTTCCAGCTGTTTCTTTTGAAAACACATAATCATTTATGCATATCTCACAGAAGGTGGGATTCCACATGGTGATAGGGGACAAAGAGGGTATATAATGTTTGTAAACATTTATTATAATTTGTATAATTTATTATAATTAACTCTGGGACATTTTAGAAAGAAAATATATAATAATGGGTTGTTTGCCACTGGACTTTAGCATCTGGCAACAAATCCACTATGATATTTCCAAGTTTGGGATTTGGTTATGGCTTGCGGCTTTTGATGCAGCCTCTGACATCACATCTTGAACCATGCCCCTGCGGCACCTTAAGACTACCAGAACCCCCTTATTCTTTCTCTTCCATTGATGACCACTGGTCTGGATGGAAAGACGCAACATCCCTGCAGGATACCACAATTTATGAAATCCAGAGGTATATTTGAAAACGCTGGCAAAAAAAGACCACAACCTATGGTCACCATCCTAGCCTATTGCTAATGTACAAGAATTAGCCTAATTGCAGAAGCTTGTTTGTGACCTTTTAGTTAACTGTTATTAACTGTGGATTAGCTGTGTTAAGCCGGGCATACAATGTGCAAATTTTTTTTCAACCATTGCACGTGGTTTAAGCTCTCACTGTATGACCAAACAGTATGGTTTGGTCGCGCAGCTCTGCATTGAGATGGCACAATTTGGACTTTTCAACCCGAAAGCCAAATGAGTAGAAGAGGAATATGAAGCTCACTAGAGAGAAATGCGCTGCCTTGGCAATTTGTGCAATTTTGTGTGCTAAAAGCCTTAAAAAGTAATGCCGACGACCTATTTGGACAAAGACATGGCTGAGCAAACGTGGCTACTATGGACTGTCATTTTTACAGAGAGAAATCAATTACACTCACACCCCCACCATGCTTCTGTGCTTTCATCTGAGAGGAATAAAAAGAAGAATCCTTGTTTGCACATTCCCACTGAGGAATTTTACCCACGACGACCAATGAACTCACGATTCCTGGCCAAGAGGTGGTGCCCTTCCAGTGATTTGCTTACAGTAAAATTATTAATCATGTATTTAATGAATTTACCTATTTTATTCAAAATCATAGCTTGTTAAAAAAATGCATTTGTGCACTGAGTCTCAAAAATCCACACACAAATGCAGTCAAGTTCAAAGACGACTAGTATTTTTTAAATCAAGTTATACAGTAATTGTATTGTATGACAAATACTTTTGTGAATCTTCTTCTTCTGAATTTGTACATTTTATGCAGTTGTTTGAAAAACTATATGCGCATGTGAATCTGTACAAGTGTGGATCTTGTCTTTTGTAGGGCTGGATTTCCCTTTGCATGTGGGGATCACATACTTTAGGTGAGTTGTTGATCATTTAGGCTCTTCTAGCTCCATGTTCATAAAACATGCCACCTCAAGGTACTTTGTAGAGACGATTATATCTAATTACATGGACAGGTTGGTAAAAAGTGTTTCCTATCTAAGAAAAACGCGATGATTGCATAGATTTTGCAATTTTAATTTGAATTCTTGATAACCATGTGGTAACAGTAAACATTTGCTTGCATTGTGCTGTTGACTCTACTGCAATCTTCCACACACAGCCTGAATGAAGGAAAAAGTACCTTAAACAGGAAGAAACCTCCAGCAGAATACATGAATCTTAGTGACAGTGTGCTAAGGCCAACTAAAGGTTCAAGGAGACAGGGGCAGACAAACAAATTTGTCACAATGAAAAATTTTTCCAGACCATTAACTGTCACAGAAATGTTTGCGATAAATGAGAATATTGTCATTTGGTTTTAATCCAAAGTGCTGCCACAGTGAAGCTGTCCCTCTCAGCTTTGTATGCGCTTCCACCTCTTGGTGATATGTAGACTGCTGTAATTTTTCCAGGGCTAAGTTATCTGATCCAAAATGTAAACCTAAGCCAATTGATAGCAAAAGGTGGTTTGAACAACGCAAGATGGGGCCTGTTTTTGGCCACCTCTCCCTTATCTGCTCAGTTTATTGTTTGTAGTTATTCCTTCTATGTGTATTTGTTTAAGATGCATCTATATTGATTGTTTAAAATCCCCAGGCTCTTTTTAACATTAAGGCTTTCAATGAGTCACTGTTACCATCAAAGTCCAGCCTAGGAAAGCCACACAGCGGCCTCTCAGCTGTGCTTGCTGAAGTCCCTACACACCTCCGGCATTTCCCCTGAGCTTATCCATGAAAAAGACACTTCAGAAGACATGGAATACAAAGAGGCATTATCATGAAAAAAAAAAAAAAGAAAGTCCTGGTATATCCTTGTAAAAGCTCTTGAGTGGTACCTTTGCTCACTCTTTGTAAGAGTTTCTAACATAAAGACAAAAAAGTCTCTGCCCTTAGGCCATCTGCTTTCTCCTCTGCAGGCTGTAACTCTGACCCCACCATTCCTCCTTCACATGCTGTTTATGATCAGTTTGAACTTGCATCCCTTTCCTCACTGGCATATCTCAGTGTTTGGGACCTACAAATTGTCATTTTAAAGAGCATTCCCTCTTTTCTTTTTAAAGAGGATTTCCCTATATTGGGCTATGATATATTTTTATTTATTGATTTCTGTCTTACTACGGGATATGTTCCAGCTGCCCTTAAACTTGATGCTGTGCATCCCCTTTAAAAAAATAAAATCTGGATCCCTCTGTATGTCATAATAGTCTTTAAAGATCTGACCCACATGCAGAGAACCACTCAGAGACCAAGGGGAAAAGTTTAACAGGTTTATTGTAGGTTAGCAAACACTGATGAAAATTGAAACTCAGTTGGGAAACAATGCTGGAACTCAGCGGACTGGTGAACCAGAACCGGAACTCTGAAGGGAAGATCACATTGATCAGTTCAGGGACAGTGGGAAAATAGACTGAGGTTTGAATATTGCTGAAGAGAAACTCACTTTTTGGGGTCTCTTGGTTTCTCCTTGGATCGAGTTTTTGGGGGTTTAATCCAGAGAAAAGGGAACTCGTTGGAGAGCTGACAGGCAGGCATACGTTGGACCAAGAGGAATAAAGGAGCAGACTGTCACTTGGTTTTCCAGGAGTGGACTTGAACAGATCATGTGGAGGTTTTCCCCTTGCTCAGTGAGACTCAGTAAATCATTCCAAGGGTAGAAGGTCCAGGCTATTCCAATAACACAGGAAGTCTTCCTTCCGAAGAACAAAGACAAAAAACAAGGTCAGACTCAGAGAAACAATGCTAGGGTTAGACTCTGCTAATCTCAGTTTGCCTATAGTACCCAGTACTGTCAAACACTCTGGCGTTGATTACTACTTTGGTAATGACCCAACAAGCCGCAGGTGTGCAGGGAGGCCCAACGAGGACAGGGCACCGGCTGGTGGTGGAGAGAGGAAAACACAAAAAAACAACCCACACAAACTAGAATCCTAACACTGTACTTTTTAACTTTTGGTCTGTTTATAAACTACCCTTTTTATCCAAAGTTTTAGAGAAAGTGGTTTTTATCTTTTTCACAATCTGTCATTCCTAGTTTCCAGAGATATGATAAGTCTGGCTTTAACCATTGCATACCTCTCAAACAATACTGCTCAGAGTTTTTAAGATTCCTACTTGACTGATCTGGTTGTTTTTGTGCAGCCAAGTTATCTCACCCTTAGCCCCTCTTACTTCTGTGGTTCCATATGCATTGAGGACGTCAGCATAAGAAAAAAAAAAACATCACCACCCGGGCCAACCAACGACTCTGGATGAATGGACAGGTTTAAAAATCACTAAAACACGGAACTCAGCTTTCAAGTCTGGTGATAAAGAGGCACAGAGAAAAGCGCGTGCCAACTTAAACCGTGCCATCAGATCAGCGAAGTATAACCACAGCCAGAAAATCCAGGATCTTTTCCACAATGCCAGCAACACCAGGAGGATGTGGAAAGGATTTTGGATGATTACAGACTACAACCCCCCCACTCCCTCCCTCCCTGGTAGATGCAAACACTGAATTCATAAATAAACTGAACTACTTCTTTGGAAGGTTTGAGGCACTAAACAGCACTCCAGCAGTGAAAGCCGTTTCACACCAGGGGGAGGAGACACTAAACCTGGACAAAGCCGAAGTGAGGAAAACGCTGAGGAGAGTCAATCCAAGGAAGGCCAAAGGGCCTGATACCTGGGCAGGTGTACAAGGAGTGTGCAGATCAACTGGCTGGTGTCTTCACAGACTTTTTTAACACCTCGCTGGACCAGTCCATAGTGCCAGCATGCTTCAAGTCTGCCACCGTCATTCTGGTTCCAAAGAAGCCTCAGGTCACCTTACTAAATTATTACCAGCCTGTTGCACTGACTCCAATTTTCTGGCTTTCAGCCCCTTACCTAAAAGGTTGGACTCCTGAATCCGTTTTTTTAAAAATCCAGTTGTCTTTCACCAATTTAGTCATTTAGACTATGGCTGTCAGTAACGTTATTAACCACAAACCAAATAAATGTGTCTCTGTTCATTCGGATGCTACTGAAAGAAGAGTGAATTCACCCTTAGTGATAAATCGTTCACTGTGTAAAATGAACAAAAAAGACCAAGGGTTAAAATAAAACAGTACCTGGCCCCTCCTTGGTGCCTTCGCTCTTGGGGTCCCTTTGGGCGCCTGGGGCTTTGGATCTCCCGGCGCTGGACTCAATACTCTGGGGGGTGTGCCTCTCCAGCTCTCCACAACCACTATTGAGCATTTTTTCTATGGATAAACTTTACATGCA